>NC_088602.1:7201684-7501684 GCF_036013475.1 Columba livia
GCCTGGAGAAGATGACTTCCAAGTGTCCACACTACTTGCAGGAAAATCTTGCAGCTCGGTACGTGCCTTTTGCAGCATGCGCAGCTGGGTACTAGGAAAAGTGCACTGACAGGAGCCTTGGGAATGTAGTTTCTGCTCTTGCTAGGGACAGCACAGTGGGGTTTGGACAACACCAGTCCATGCAGTTGGCTGACGTGTTACCATCTTTCCCCACAGCAGTTCTTCATGTGTTCTGCACACACGCACTTGTCCTGACCAAAGAGAAACAATGGGTGCTCCCTTCTTGAATGGAGCAAGTTGGTTCAGCATGGGTCTGCCAAGAATGGGTAGCTGGAAAGAAAACCTGGACAGTTTTACAGAATGGAAGACGCCAGCCAGCGTGTCCTCATGTCCCTCCCACATGACAGGCACCACCATGCATAACGCACTCGACGTGTTCGGAAATTCACATGCCAGCTCCCCACCTTGGAGAGATGTTCCGGCTGGTGGGCACCTGCTCATGGAGCTGATGGGTGAGCCAGCAAGGCCTCCTGCAAGGGCTGGGGTGGGTCTGGAGGCCACGCGGGGCTGCTCTGGCTTAGCGCTGCACGAGCGGAATGTGCCGGCCAGAGCAGGAGGGCACGCTGCCTCTCTCCTCGCCTGCGCCGAGGTGGTGCCGGGGCCGCATCGTGCTCCTGGAAGCCCAGCTGTCAGAGCTCATCCAGGAAATCCAAGGAGCTAAAAGGACAGAGACAGAAAGAACTGATGAAACAGTGAAGGCAAGAAGAGTCATGACTTAATAGCCTGTTTTTCGGGAACACTAACGAAAAAGAGTCACCCACTACAGTTTTGCTTTGGCCCCTTCTCAACACGTGCCTTTCTCAGTGTCTACAGCCACTTGGAACAAATCCTTGCAGTGTTTTTACATTCAGACACCAGCCGGCACGGGGATTGCCAGCTGACAGGGACAGAAAATTGGGGTTTTGCGTCTTTCTGTAAGCAGCGGATCAACGAGCTCAAACTTGTGAGTCTTGTGACCTTGCTGGAGTGTCTGCTCAGCCTTGCACAAACAGGCTTTCAAGAAGGACAGCATGAAAACCGCACATGCTGGAGCGATGTGTTTCTCCTGACATACACGTTCCCCCAAGGGCAGGTGGATGCTGCCTGTCTGGGGCCATCTCTGGGCACCTCACAAGTATTTCCTGTGTTCAGAGCAGTGGTCAGAGAGCTGAAATACAGTCAGCAGAGTCTGCTACACACCTGGGCTCCTTGTTCTTCTTGCCTGCTTGGATTTCCTGTTGCCCGTCTCTCAGTGCTCCGTTGCCAGCTTCCTCCTCTTCCTCTCAGGTTGCCCATCACTTGGCTCTTCACGGGATGGTCTTCTCTTCCTGTCCACTCGTGAAGAGCCTGGCAACCTTTGCATTCCACAGTATGGTTAGAAAGGTAGCGCCAAGATAAACCTGGATAAGTCCTGCTCTTAATCAAAGCTAGCTCATCTTACCTGCTCTCCTCAGAGGTGCTACTCAGGTGTTCACTTTCCAGAGTGACTGGAGGCACCTGCGAGGGAAATGTACAAGTGAAGATGTGACAGGGACCTACTTGCCCAGTGTCTAGCTCAGCTCTGAACTTTTGCAGAGCTGCAGGCTGGTGGCTGGAGGACCTTGCCTGTTCCTGTGGCAGCAGTCCCACCCTCTAAGCGGGGAGGATTTTTTGTCAAGCTTTTGTGGCCCTGCCATACCTCTGAGGCTTCCGCTTCTGCCCCTGGTGCTGGCAACTCCTCGGTGGATGCACTGGTAAGCCCAGCCTCCTCCTCCTCAAAGAGTTCCTCGTGGTGGTCAATGAGGAACTCCAGCAGCTGCGTCACCTGCACACAGCAGCAAACCATTAGTTTCCAGCCTGGTGGCTGAAAATGGGTCAGACAGCCCTTCCCACTCCTGATCCTCACTTTGCTGCAGAAGCTGCAGCTGTGGGGCTGCTCTTCCCAGCAGCTCCCCCAGCAGCATTTGCTGAAGGTGGGAGGCAGCCAGGAAGCTCTGAGCAGCCAAGCTGGGCTGGGCCCGGCAGGCTGTAGCCGGCCGTTCAACACAGCGTACCTTGCCGGTCACCTGCACCAGGACGTCCAGCGGCAGCGTGTCCTCCTCCGGCGGGCTGAGGAGGTTCGGCCCCACGCAGATGGCCAGGCTGGCCGCTGTCATCCTGCTGGTGCCGGCGTTGCTGCTGATGGTGTGCAGCAGGGTGAGCAGCTGCTTGAGGAGGAGCAGGTTGGGCTCGGGCAACTTGCTGGCCACGCTGAGGGAACAGAAACACAAGGTCAATCGAGGAGATGTTGTCAACACAGATCTAAGGAGGTTGATCTCAGCCAAGCCCACCCAAGGGAAGGCTCCCTGGCCATGCCTGCTTTACAGCAGAGGGGCTGCCTTGGATGAGATACGGCCACCTCCTTCGCTCCCTGCTCTGTTGGCAAGAGTGCCTTGCCGGGGCCACCTGCAATATCTGCGGGCATTGCCCCAAGCAGAAAAATGCTTCTGTGGCTCTGGCAGTGCCCGCGCAGCAGCCAGGCTGCGGGCCACACTTACTCCTTCAGCCCCGCCAGCCTCTCCTGCCTGCTGGTGTTGTGCAGGGCGCTCATCCAGTCCTGGTACAGCTCTGCCTGCAGGAGCTTGGAGGGGATCTTGCGCAGGAACTCCTGCAATGGCAAGGGCTGCGGGTCAGGCTGTGCCCACTGCCACCGGCAGCACAGGCAGCATCCCCAGCCCAGCGCTCGGGCTGAGCAGCAGCTCCTGGCTTTGGGCTCCTGCTCTGGCAGGTGCCCGTCAGCACGGCCAGAGCCGGGAGCTGCTGGGCTCCACGTCAGCAGGGTTCACCTTCAGGATGGCGGCCAGGAGGTGCACCGGCTGGCTTTCGAGCTGCACCTGGGCGCCGCTGTCCAGGGCCTCCCGCAGCTCGCGGGTGGCGCGCTCGCCGGCCGCCAGCCGGAAGATCCCCTCGGTGGATGGTCCGTGCTCCTGCAGGAGAGCCAGCAGGTCCTGCGGGGACAGAGGAGGACATTGCTGGGCTGGAGACACGCCCTGGGCCAGGACAACCTCCTCAGGGGCAGGAGTGACTGTGGGAGGCTCTGCAGATCTCCTTGGGGCAGGAGAGGGACTGGCTGGAGGTGAGTGATGTGGAGAAGAGGCAGCTTTGTCCCCAAGATCCATCTCCGTTACCCTGGACTGGAACACCTCCTCTCCAGAGGAGCCAGCGGGATGTGGATCGTCTGCCTGGGGGTGCTTACCTGGATGAGCTGGGGCAGCGAGCCCTCCTGGCTGCAGAGAGCTGCCAGGGGCCGGCCAAACAGAACCCCCGTGTGGCCAGAGCCTGATGGCTTGGCAGCCTCTGCAGCATCCGAGGTCCTTCGCCGTACGAAGGACCAGGGCAGCCACCTCCTCCTCCTGTTGGTCCCACCTGGTGCCAAGGAGAAGATAACCAAGAGCTGTGGTGAAGAAATGCCAGGCACACTCTCCTTGACAGTCTCAGTGTTCTTCCCCCACCACCGTGAGCGAGGGAAAAGCATAATTTGGGAGCAAGGGACCCTGGGGGCTCAGGTCTCTCCTGCTACAGAGCTGTGGTACGGACGTGCCCTGCAGGAAGGGCAGCAGTAGCTAAGGTGCAGCACGAGTGTCTGTCTGGGAGAGAAGGAGAGAAGGGCCGTCCTGCCCCCATCTTTCCCAAACTCACCAGCTGAGTGCCCAACTCCGCTTTCGCTGCTGGAGGAGACCAGAGGTGGTGGCTGCTGCTCTGCACCAGCCTGCAAGAAACGTGCTCTGCTCACTGAACAGCCCTGCAGCAGAAAGGTGCCCTGGCATTCTGTATCATGACCTGGCCATGTGTGAGAGATCTGGATGGCCCAGATTGCATCCCGAGCGATCCTCACCTTTGCCCGGCTCTGCCGGAGCAGTGGCTGGCCAGATGGCGGGACAGGCACGCACTGCTGCACGGGCTCAGGGTCGTCCCTGCAGAGCAGAGCAGACGGTGTTGGGCATGAGAAAAGTGGCTGCTGCGGGGTCTGCCTGTTCTGGGGTGTTCCCAAGACATGGGGGATCTGACCTGGGCCCGCGGCAGCAGTTCACCTGGCCCATCCCGACGAGGACAGTAGACCTGTCACACTGGACACTCTTGTGCTCCTCGAAATCCTGCCCCGCAGGCAGCAGAAAGGCTCCCAAAGGGCGCCCAAGTGCCGAGGAGTGCTGCTGGGGAAGAGCTGGGCTCTGTCCCGTGCCGCTCCCTGTTGGCACAGAACCGTTGCCGGGCCAGCGCCGGGTCAACACAGCACGGCGTTCTAACCGCCGTGGTGGGGGAGGGGCACTGGGGGTCTCCCCAGGATGCCCACGTCTCTCTCATCCTGGGCAACCCGCAGCTGGGCACAGCACTGCAGGCTGTGGCTCTCCACTGAACCAATGTCTATCAACTGAATGCTGGAGACATATAGTCCATCAATAAGTTTACAAATGTCCAGGTAGAAGTGGTGTTGTTCCTCTCAAGGAACACTGGAGAGGAGTCTGGCTTTGCGGTTGCAATAGCCAGAGCAGCTGCATTGCTGCCTTCTTGAGTGAGCAGCTGTCTGACCAACTCCAGGTTTTCATGGATTCAGAGCAGGGAATGTCTCAATACCATCAATCCATGATATTTACCTTTCTTTGGTCATAAACACACCAGGTCTCCAGTACCCTTCAGCTTCCTTTGCACACAATAAAATGTGGTCACATTCACTGAGAGAGACTTTCTTCGAATCCTGGGAGTCTGACCATACTCTTTCTTTCACTTGTGCCATTTTGTGGCCTCAGACGGGAGCTCTTTTGTTGTTACTTGGGGTACCTCGTCCCCTGACTCCTCATATGAGTATTCGTTCTTAATCAACAGCTGTAGTGGGACAGGTAACTTGTCCGAACGATCCTGCAAATGTTCTAGTTGGGCAGGGGATACGTCAGTGTCTTCTTTCCTGTCCCTGTCCTTTCAAATGGCTTCTTACACCCCCATTCCGACTGGTCATCCTCTGCTCGCATTAGTTTTCAAACAACTCCTCCCTAAGGAAGCAGCTATTCACCCTTCCTTCTTCTAATCGCAGCTGCAACGTTTTAACTGGATCTCGTAGAGATGCAATAGACTGGCTCTCTGTGTAACATTGTTGTTCCTTCTCTTCTGCCCCAGCTACCAAAGCTGCACCTAACACTGCACACACCATAGATTTTCCTTCGTCTTTTTGACCCCGAGCCTTGGGTTGCTAGGCAAGAATTGGGTACACAGGTGATTGTCAGCTTTACCAGTTTTTCTGACTCCAGTCCAAGCCCGGTGGTGAGAGCTTGGAGTTCTGCTCCTCCAAGAAACAAAGCAGTATCTTAGGATGGTTTTCTATCTTTTCAGACTATGAGAGTGCTCTTCTAGAGGGGTGCTGTTGTGTATTGATAAGGATCATGACCAAAACATTGTGGTGAAAACAGTCCATCCAGTTGCATGAGATGACACAATTCAGTATAGGGTGAACTGCGATAGACACATCAACGACAAGCTGATGAGCAACAGCCCAGGCCAGCTGGCCGATGCCGCAGGTGGGGAACGAGCTGGAGGGCACATAGCCCCATCTTCTGATATGCCCAGCTTGGCAAACAAAGGAGAAAAGCTGAGACCCTTCAACATGGCCTGGGACTTGTCAAGACTTGTCAATCTTTTGCAATCACCCCTTTCCCCCCAGACTCTCCTCTACTTGGAGGGCTATGAAAAAGCTCACCTGAAACAGCACTGATAGGGAACCCACCACCCTGAGGACCCTCCGCCCACCAGCCTCGCCGCGGGAACTGGACCAGACACCGGAGGACGCTGCGCTCCTGAACCACAAACCGCAGCATCCTCATCGCGGGACACCGGAGGCCGTACATCATCATACAGGTCTCGTCATCCACACTGCGGAGCCGTAAGAGTGGCTGGCTTGTTCGCCCTCTTTTCCTTTCTCTCTGCTCTTTCCTTCTCTCCTTTTTTCTATATCCCTATTTCTTTCTCTCTTCTTCCAGAAGCGGTGATACATTACCCTCTCTCTCTCTTATACCTTAGTTTTACTTCCCTCTCTACCACTCTCTTGCTCTCTTTCCTTTTGAACATAGAAGAGTAACATCATCTTAAGATCTGCTGGTGGATTCTTGTCAAATTTTGTCTTGGAGCAGCTAATGGTTGCCAATACATTGCTTGTAGAAGGACTCTTTCCTGTTATACTTTTGCCAAGCCATGATTCGCTGTAACTAGTGCCCCAACACGTACTTTTAGTAA
Source organism: Columba livia (assembly GCF_036013475.1). Lineage (NCBI taxonomy): Eukaryota > Metazoa > Chordata > Aves > Columbiformes > Columbidae > Columba > Columba livia. The sequence goes on from NC_088602.1 coordinate 7,207,961, forward strand.
AACTCATACTTGAATTGGACCCCTGGAGTGATTGTCTGGCATTCACTTCGCATAACCGCGCACACTTAACCCAGAGTTAACGCATGCCTGGTCTCATCTGTTGAGTAAGGGCGCATGTCGCGTTTAGAGTCAACTCATCCCTCATCCCATCTGTTTGGAAGGGACAGGTACCTTACTTTAGTCAGCTTCAATGCCCCGATCCCCTCCTTGAGAGGTATTTTGCATAGTTAGACTTCTTACCTGTGGGTATTTAGGGGAAGCATTTGACTTTTCCCTCACACCGAAGTAACCGTCCCAAGGACACAGGACCTCTGTGAACGCTGTTGTGTTCAAAGGATGAATTTGGCAGCAACTAAAGCCCCTTGCACTCCAGCTTGTCCTCAGTATATTACTGAGGGGTGGGTGCGGCTGAGCTGAACTTCAGAGTGATGCCCAATCTGATTGCACTCAACAGGAATATTTAAAAGTTTATCACTTTCTGGACACTTCCAACATGAAGCGCTTCTGTCTGTGACAGCAATTAAAAGAGCACAGTTTGGAGGACCGTGATTAAAGGTGATTGCTAAGGTTGGAATTAAGGCACAATGGAGGCCAAATGTCAGGAAAGTACCAAAACTTTAAAATAGCCTTTTTTAAGAGAAGGAAAGAGAGAGAGAGAAAGAGAGAGCCACCATGGTGGATCACGCAATGTCTTGCATGACTGTTGTCTTCTTCTCCTGGAGACGGGTGGTGGGAGGAGAGTCCCAGGTGGGAAGCGCCTGTCATGGGTTTTAAGAGTCTCCACCTCCGGGAGGATCTCTGGCTGTTGCTACGTCTGCACCGTCCATGAACGTTGTTACACTGCGCACGTGTAGAGCATGCAGACAACACACGGACACCGTCCACGCCAGGACCGCATGGTACGTGCAGCCCTTGAGCTTATGGGCTGAGCAGCCTGAGGGCTCCCAGTCACCGGGAGACCCCCGTACTTCTGGGGGACCAACTCCTGTCCTTGTTTCAGTGTATCAGGAAGTAGGGACTGCTGTGGTTTCCATTGAGCCCAATGTCTATTGACTGAATGCTGGAGACACGGCATTGTCCTTGGAATGGCTTTCAAGAGTGCGCAGGATGATTTCTCCTTCAACTTCCCAGAAACCAAGGTTAGACTAGGAGTTCTGTTCTTTCCTGGGTCTTCCCTCACGCCCTTCTGATAAACTGGAAGAACACTGCGGAGCTTCCAGTCAGCAGGGACCTACGCGCATTCCCAGACCTTTGCAAGATGATGGGAAAGGGTCCTGCCGTGACACCTGCTAAATCCCTCAACTCAAAGGACCAGGAATTCCCAAGTATCAAGTCTAGGTGAGCTTTGGTCTTTCATGATTTCTCCCTAAGGAAGTGAACCACAGCTCTGCAGTCTTCCTGCAAAGCCTGACCTTGCTGCGAGAGATCATACTATCTCATTTTCTGCCTGACTTAGCTATGCTGCAATTCTTCCTAGTGAAAAATAATAGTCCAGTTCCCATTTTTAGCAGAGTAAAAGTTCTTTCTGCTGTCCTGAAGTAGACATCTTAAGGATACCTCTAGGCTCAACTGACTGCATTGACTCGGGCCTCCGTTGGATTTCCTACACATGGGAAACTTAATGCCATTGCAGACGCCATAACTAAACCAGCAGCCAGAGCCCAGCAGATGGGACACAGGCCCAGGGGCAGCCTTTCCCTCCTGAGGGCACAGCTGGAGGCCAGAGGAAATAGCTGTGGAATCTCAGATCATTCCCAAACGATGCCCAGGGCTAGGCTACTGCACCAAGCCCTTGGTATGCACTCACTGTGACTTCGGTGTGGACACCGAGTCCAAAGAGGGGCACATGGAGCCAAGTCCCACCCAAGTTTTAGTTCCTTCTTCGGCCAGGGAGACTTGTGTCCTGCATCCCCAGAGCTGAGACCTAGTGGCAGCATTCTCCAGACAGATCTTTGTAGCTAGTGCACTGAAGAACAAATATTGGGGCTAAAGGACCATTTTTCTTCTTTTTTTTGTTTCTTTAATGTTTCTCTTTCTTCTTGTAACCATCTCCATTTGGCAAGGTTCAAGACGTATGAGGTAAAGTACTTCTTTAAAGAAGTTTTGACATTTGAAAAAGAAAGATGTGTCTCATGTTTGTTACTTGCAAATGCACACTTTTTCTTTAGGAAATTATAGTAGTATATGACATTTCTAAACAATACAAGACATCTTCTCAAATGAAGATCTGTTGAAAAATGAGTTACCAACAGGAAAAAGAGTGATAGTGTCCGGTATATAAAGATGCTGAAAGCAACAGGTTGTGCCCAGAGGAAAATGCCTGGCTGCAGCTAAATCTTTCTGCAGAACAGGGTTCCCACTGCAGAAATTTGAAAAGCACCAAAAGTCACCAAATACATGACAGGACTTTGTGCACTATCATTTGAAACAACACAATTTATTTTGAAGACCAACCCTTTTACTACTTGCTTTCATTTTACAATAAAGCATATGTCTCTATAATACACATTTATACACCAAAATGGCCACCGTACTACAAGGCTTTTCTGTGTAACCCTCATATTCATGTGAACTGCATCACAGACCATTCACTGCCTCCATTTGGATTGTTCTTCCTTTCAAACCTGTACAAGTTGACCTTGCAGGCTCTTTGGGACTTCTGCTTTGAGGAGTTTTACTGATTTTGTTTGGTTTGGTGTTTTTACAGCGATCAAAGCAAGTTTCTCTTGAGTGCTGCCAGGCTGAGGAGCGATGTCGCAATAGAGTGAACACGCATGGATGTTCCGTCATTCCAGAATACCTGTCCAGTCAACCCTGGAAAAGCTCTCAGCTTGACTGTGGCATGTAGCTCCACAGACACATTCTTTCCAAGTCAGCGAGATGGGCGCAAAGGACCAGCATCGCCGTAGCGAAACACGGCCCATCCGTATGCTCGTATGTTAATGTGGTATGGAAATAATTTCAGTGTTTGCTACCAGTTTTCTCCAGCCTGGAGAAGATGACTTCCAAGTGTCCACACTACTTGCAGGAAAATCTTGCAGCTCGGTACGTGCCTTTTGCAGCATGCGCAGCTGGGTACTAGGAAAAGTGCACTGACAGGAGCCTTGGGAATGTAGTTTCTGCTCTTGCTAGGGACAGCACAGTGGGGTTTGGACAACACCAGTCCATGCAGTTGGCTGACGTGTTACCATCTTTCCCCACAGCAGTTCTTCATGTGTTCTGCACACACGCACTTGTCCTGACCAAAGAGAAACAATGGGTGCTCCCTTCTTGAATGGAGCAAGTTGGTTCAGCATGGGTCTGCCAAGAATGGGTAGCTGGAAAGAAAACCTGGACAGTTTTACAGAATGGAAGACGCCAGCCAGCGTGTCCTCATGTCCCTCCCACATGACAGGCACCACCATGCATAACGCACTCGACGTGTTCGGAAATTCACATGCCAGCTCCCCACCTTGGAGAGATGTTCCGGCTGGTGGGCACCTGCTCATGGAGCTGATGGGTGAGCCAGCAAGGCCTCCTGCAAGGGCTGGGGTGGGTCTGGAGGCCACGCGGGGCTGCTCTGGCTTAGCGCTGCACGAGCGGAATGTGCCGGCCAGAGCAGGAGGGCACGCTGCCTCTCTCCTCGCCTGCGCCGAGGTGGTGCCGGGGCCGCATCGTGCTCCTGGAAGCCCAGCTGTCAGAGCTCATCCAGGAAATCCAAGGAGCTAAAAGGACAGAGACAGAAAGAACTGATGAAACAGTGAAGGCAAGAAGAGTCATGACTTAATAGCCTGTTTTTCGGGAACACTAACGAAAAAGAGTCACCCACTACAGTTTTGCTTTGGCCCCTTCTCAACACGTGCCTTTCTCAGTGTCTACAGCCACTTGGAACAAATCCTTGCAGTGTTTTTACATTCAGACACCAGCCGGCACGGGGATTGCCAGCTGACAGGGACAGAAAATTGGGGTTTTGCGTCTTTCTGTAAGCAGCGGATCAACGAGCTCAAACTTGTGAGTCTTGTGACCTTGCTGGAGTGTCTGCTCAGCCTTGCACAAACAGGCTTTCAAGAAGGACAGCATGAAAACCGCACATGCTGGAGCGATGTGTTTCTCCTGACATACACGTTCCCCCAAGGGCAGGTGGATGCTGCCTGTCTGGGGCCATCTCTGGGCACCTCACAAGTATTTCCTGTGTTCAGAGCAGTGGTCAGAGAGCTGAAATACAGTCAGCAGAGTCTGCTACACACCTGGGCTCCTTGTTCTTCTTGCCTGCTTGGATTTCCTGTTGCCCGTCTCTCAGTGCTCCGTTGCCAGCTTCCTCCTCTTCCTCTCAGGTTGCCCATCACTTGGCTCTTCACGGGATGGTCTTCTCTTCCTGTCCACTCGTGAAGAGCCTGGCAACCTTTGCATTCCACAGTATGGTTAGAAAGGTAGCGCCAAGATAAACCTGGATAAGTCCTGCTCTTAATCAAAGCTAGCTCATCTTACCTGCTCTCCTCAGAGGTGCTACTCAGGTGTTCACTTTCCAGAGTGACTGGAGGCACCTGCGAGGGAAATGTACAAGTGAAGATGTGACAGGGACCTACTTGCCCAGTGTCTAGCTCAGCTCTGAACTTTTGCAGAGCTGCAGGCTGGTGGCTGGAGGACCTTGCCTGTTCCTGTGGCAGCAGTCCCACCCTCTAAGCGGGGAGGATTTTTTGTCAAGCTTTTGTGGCCCTGCCATACCTCTGAGGCTTCCGCTTCTGCCCCTGGTGCTGGCAACTCCTCGGTGGATGCACTGGTAAGCCCAGCCTCCTCCTCCTCAAAGAGTTCCTCGTGGTGGTCAATGAGGAACTCCAGCAGCTGCGTCACCTGCACACAGCAGCAAACCATTAGTTTCCAGCCTGGTGGCTGAAAATGGGTCAGACAGCCCTTCCCACTCCTGATCCTCACTTTGCTGCAGAAGCTGCAGCTGTGGGGCTGCTCTTCCCAGCAGCTCCCCCAGCAGCATTTGCTGAAGGTGGGAGGCAGCCAGGAAGCTCTGAGCAGCCAAGCTGGGCTGGGCCCGGCAGGCTGTAGCCGGCCGTTCAACACAGCGTACCTTGCCGGTCACCTGCACCAGGACGTCCAGCGGCAGCGTGTCCTCCTCCGGCGGGCTGAGGAGGTTCGGCCCCACGCAGATGGCCAGGCTGGCCGCTGTCATCCTGCTGGTGCCGGCGTTGCTGCTGATGGTGTGCAGCAGGGTGAGCAGCTGCTTGAGGAGGAGCAGGTTGGGCTCGGGCAACTTGCTGGCCACGCTGAGGGAACAGAAACACAAGGTCAATCGAGGAGATGTTGTCAACACAGATCTAAGGAGGTTGATCTCAGCCAAGCCCACCCAAGGGAAGGCTCCCTGGCCATGCCTGCTTTACAGCAGAGGGGCTGCCTTGGATGAGATACGGCCACCTCCTTCGCTCCCTGCTCTGTTGGCAAGAGTGCCTTGCCGGGGCCACCTGCAATATCTGCGGGCATTGCCCCAAGCAGAAAAATGCTTCTGTGGCTCTGGCAGTGCCCGCGCAGCAGCCAGGCTGCGGGCCACACTTACTCCTTCAGCCCCGCCAGCCTCTCCTGCCTGCTGGTGTTGTGCAGGGCGCTCATCCAGTCCTGGTACAGCTCTGCCTGCAGGAGCTTGGAGGGGATCTTGCGCAGGAACTCCTGCAATGGCAAGGGCTGCGGGTCAGGCTGTGCCCACTGCCACCGGCAGCACAGGCAGCATCCCCAGCCCAGCGCTCGGGCTGAGCAGCAGCTCCTGGCTTTGGGCTCCTGCTCTGGCAGGTGCCCGTCAGCACGGCCAGAGCCGGGAGCTGCTGGGCTCCACGTCAGCAGGGTTCACCTTCAGGATGGCGGCCAGGAGGTGCACCGGCTGGCTTTCGAGCTGCACCTGGGCGCCGCTGTCCAGGGCCTCCCGCAGCTCGCGGGTGGCGCGCTCGCCGGCCGCCAGCCGGAAGATCCCCTCGGTGGATGGTCCGTGCTCCTGCAGGAGAGCCAGCAGGTCCTGCGGGGACAGAGGAGGACATTGCTGGGCTGGAGACACGCCCTGGGCCAGGACAACCTCCTCAGGGGCAGGAGTGACTGTGGGAGGCTCTGCAGATCTCCTTGGGGCAGGAGAGGGACTGGCTGGAGGTGAGTGATGTGGAGAAGAGGCAGCTTTGTCCCCAAGATCCATCTCCGTTACCCTGGACTGGAACACCTCCTCTCCAGAGGAGCCAGCGGGATGTGGATCGTCTGCCTGGGGGTGCTTACCTGGATGAGCTGGGGCAGCGAGCCCTCCTGGCTGCAGAGAGCTGCCAGGGGCCGGCCAAACAGAACCCCCGTGTGGCCAGAGCCTGATGGCTTGGCAGCCTCTGCAGCATCCGAGGTCCTTCGCCGTACGAAGGACCAGGGCAGCCACCTCCTCCTCCTGTTGGTCCCACCTGGTGCCAAGGAGAAGATAACCAAGAGCTGTGGTGAAGAAATGCCAGGCACACTCTCCTTGACAGTCTCAGTGTTCTTCCCCCACCACCGTGAGCGAGGGAAAAGCATAATTTGGGAGCAAGGGACCCTGGGGGCTCAGGTCTCTCCTGCTACAGAGCTGTGGTACGGACGTGCCCTGCAGGAAGGGCAGCAGTAGCTAAGGTGCAGCACGAGTGTCTGTCTGGGAGAGAAGGAGAGAAGGGCCGTCCTGCCCCCATCTTTCCCAAACTCACCAGCTGAGTGCCCAACTCCGCTTTCGCTGCTGGAGGAGACCAGAGGTGGTGGCTGCTGCTCTGCACCAGCCTGCAAGAAACGTGCTCTGCTCACTGAACAGCCCTGCAGCAGAAAGGTGCCCTGGCATTCTGTATCATGACCTGGCCATGTGTGAGAGATCTGGATGGCCCAGATTGCATCCCGAGCGATCCTCACCTTTGCCCGGCTCTGCCGGAGCAGTGGCTGGCCAGATGGCGGGACAGGCACGCACTGCTGCACGGGCTCAGGGTCGTCCCTGCAGAGCAGAGCAGACGGTGTTGGGCATGAGAAAAGTGGCTGCTGCGGGGTCTGCCTGTTCTGGGGTGTTCCCAAGACATGGGGGATCTGACCTGGGCCCGCGGCAGCAGTTCACCTGGCCCATCCCGACGAGGACAGTAGACCTGTCACACTGGACACTCTTGTGCTCCTCGAAATCCTGCCCCGCAGGCAGCAGAAAGGCTCCCAAAGGGCGCCCAAGTGCCGAGGAGTGCTGCTGGGGAAGAGCTGGGCTCTGTCCCGTGCCGCTCCCTGTTGGCACAGAACCGTTGCCGGGCCAGCGCCGGGTCAACACAGCACGGCGTTCTAACCGCCGTGGTGGGGGAGGGGCACTGGGGGTCTCCCCAGGATGCCCACGTCTCTCTCATCCTGGGCAACCCGCAGCTGGGCACAGCACTGCAGGCTGTGGCTCTCCACTGAACCAATGTCTATCAACTGAATGCTGGAGACATATAGTCCATCAATAAGTTTACAAATGTCCAGGTAGAAGTGGTGTTGTTCCTCTCAAGGAACACTGGAGAGGAGTCTGGCTTTGCGGTTGCAATAGCCAGAGCAGCTGCATTGCTGCCTTCTTGAGTGAGCAGCTGTCTGACCAACTCCAGGTTTTCATGGATTCAGAGCAGGGAATGTCTCAATACCATCAATCCATGATATTTACCTTTCTTTGGTCATAAACACACCAGGTCTCCAGTACCCTTCAGCTTCCTTTGCACACAATAAAATGTGGTCACATTCACTGAGAGAGACTTTCTTCGAATCCTGGGAGTCTGACCATACTCTTTCTTTCACTTGTGCCATTTTGTGGCCTCAGACGGGAGCTCTTTTGTTGTTACTTGGGGTACCTCGTCCCCTGACTCCTCATATGAGTATTCGTTCTTAATCAACAGCTGTAGTGGGACAGGTAACTTGTCCGAACGATCCTGCAAATGTTCTAGTTGGGCAGGGGATACGTCAGTGTCTTCTTTCCTGTCCCTGTCCTTTCAAATGGCTTCTTACACCCCCATTCCGACTGGTCATCCTCTGCTCGCATTAGTTTTCAAACAACTCCTCCCTAAGGAAGCAGCTATTCACCCTTCCTTCTTCTAATCGCAGCTGCAACGTTTTAACTGGATCTCGTAGAGATGCAATAGACTGGCTCTCTGTGTAACATTGTTGTTCCTTCTCTTCTGCCCCAGCTACCAAAGCTGCACCTAACACTGCACACACCATAGATTTTCCTTCGTCTTTTTGACCCCGAGCCTTGGGTTGCTAGGCAAGAATTGGGTACACAGGTGATTGTCAGCTTTACCAGTTTTTCTGACTCCAGTCCAAGCCCGGTGGTGAGAGCTTGGAGTTCTGCTCCTCCAAGAAACAAAGCAGTATCTTAGGATGGTTTTCTATCTTTTCAGACTATGAGAGTGCTCTTCTAGAGGGGTGCTGTTGTGTATTGATAAGGATCATGACCAAAACATTGTGGTGAAAACAGTCCATCCAGTTGCATGAGATGACACAATTCAGTATAGGGTGAACTGCGATAGACACATCAACGACAAGCTGATGAGCAACAGCCCAGGCCAGCTGGCCGATGCCGCAGGTGGGGAACGAGCTGGAGGGCACATAGCCCCATCTTCTGATATGCCCAGCTTGGCAAACAAAGGAGAAAAGCTGAGACCCTTCAACATGGCCTGGGACTTGTCAAGACTTGTCAATCTTTTGCAATCACCCCTTTCCCCCCAGACTCTCCTCTACTTGGAGGGCTATGAAAAAGCTCACCTGAAACAGCACTGATAGGGAACCCACCACCCTGAGGACCCTCCGCCCACCAGCCTCGCCGCGGGAACTGGACCAGACACCGGAGGACGCTGCGCTCCTGAACCACAAACCGCAGCATCCTCATCGCGGGACACCGGAGGCCGTACATCATCATACAGGTCTCGTCATCCACACTGCGGAGCCGTAAGAGTGGCTGGCTTGTTCGCCCTCTTTTCCTTTCTCTCTGCTCTTTCCTTCTCTCCTTTTTTCTATATCCCTATTTCTTTCTCTCTTCTTCCAGAAGCGGTGATACATTACCCTCTCTCTCTCTTATACCTTAGTTTTACTTCCCTCTCTACCACTCTCTTGCTCTCTTTCCTTTTGAACATAGAAGAGTAACATCATCTTAAGATCTGCTGGTGGATTCTTGTCAAATTTTGTCTTGGAGCAGCTAATGGTTGCCAATACATTGCTTGTAGAAGGACTCTTTCCTGTTATACTTTTGCCAAGCCATGATTCGCTGTAACTAGTGCCCCAACACGTACTTTTAGTAAAACTCATACTTGAATTGGACCCCTGGAGTGATTGTCTGGCATTCACTTCGCATAACCGCGCACACTTAACCCAGAGTTAACGCATGCCTGGTCTCATCTGTTGAGTAAGGGCGCATGTCGCGTTTAGAGTCAACTCATCCCTCATCCCATCTGTTTGGAAGGGACAGGTACCTTACTTTAGTCAGCTTCAATGCCCCGATCCCCTCCTTGAGAGGTATTTTGCATAGTTAGACTTCTTACCTGTGGGTATTTAGGGGAAGCATTTGACTTTTCCCTCACACCGAAGTAACCGTCCCAAGGACACAGGACCTCTGTGAACGCTGTTGTGTTCAAAGGATGAATTTGGCAGCAACTAAAGCCCCTTGCACTCCAGCTTGTCCTCAGTATATTACTGAGGGGTGGGTGCGGCTGAGCTGAACTTCAGAGTGATGCCCAATCTGATTGCACTCAACAGGAATATTTAAAAGTTTATCACTTTCTGGACACTTCCAACATGAAGCGCTTCTGTCTGTGACAGCAATTAAAAGAGCACAGTTTGGAGGACCGTGATTAAAGGTGATTGCTAAGGTTGGAATTAAGGCACAATGGAGGCCAAATGTCAGGAAAGTACCAAAACTTTAAAATAGCCTTTTTTAAGAGAAGGAAAGAGAGAGAGAGAAAGAGAGAGCCACCATGGTGGATCACGCAATGTCTTGCATGACTGTTGTCTTCTTCTCCTGGAGACGGGTGGTGGGAGGAGAGTCCCAGGTGGGAAGCGCCTGTCATGGGTTTTAAGAGTCTCCACCTCCGGGAGGATCTCTGGCTGTTGCTACGTCTGCACCGTCCATGAACGTTGTTACACTGCGCACGTGTAGAGCATGCAGACAACACACGGACACCGTCCACGCCAGGACCGCATGGTACGTGCAGCCCTTGAGCTTATGGGCTGAGCAGCCTGAGGGCTCCCAGTCACCGGGAGACCCCCGTACTTCTGGGGGACCAACTCCTGTCCTTGTTTCAGTGTATCAGGAAGTAGGGACTGCTGTGGTTTCCATTGAGCCCAATGTCTATTGACTGAATGCTGGAGACACGGCATTGTCCTTGGAATGGCTTTCAAGAGTGCGCAGGATGATTTCTCCTTCAACTTCCCAGAAACCAAGGTTAGACTAGGAGTTCTGTTCTTTCCTGGGTCTTCCCTCACGCCCTTCTGATAAACTGGAAGAACACTGCGGAGCTTCCAGTCAGCAGGGACCTACGCGCATTCCCAGACCTTTGCAAGATGATGGGAAAGGGTCCTGCCGTGACACCTGCTAAATCCCTCAACTCAAAGGACCAGGAATTCCCAAGTATCAAGTCTAGGTGAGCTTTGGTCTTTCATGATTTCTCCCTAAGGAAGTGAACCACAGCTCTGCAGTCTTCCTGCAAAGCCTGACCTTGCTGCGAGAGATCATACTATCTCATTTTCTGCCTGACTTAGCTATGCTGCAATTCTTCCTAGTGAAAAATAATAGTCCAGTTCCCATTTTTAGCAGAGTAAAAGTTCTTTCTGCTGTCCTGAAGTAGACATCTTAAGGATACCTCTAGGCTCAACTGACTGCATTGACTCGGGCCTCCGTTGGATTTCCTACACATGGGAAACTTAATGCCATTGCAGACGCCATAACTAAACCAGCAGCCAGAGCCCAGCAGATGGGACACAGGCCCAGGGGCAGCCTTTCCCTCCTGAGGGCACAGCTGGAGGCCAGAGGAAATAGCTGTGGAATCTCAGATCATTCCCAAACGATGCCCAGGGCTAGGCTACTGCACCAAGCCCTTGGTATGCACTCACTGTGACTTCGGTGTGGACACCGAGTCCAAAGAGGGGCACATGGAGCCAAGTCCCACCCAAGTTTTAGTTCCTTCTTCGGCCAGGGAGACTTGTGTCCTGCATCCCCAGAGCTGAGACCTAGTGGCAGCATTCTCCAGACAGATCTTTGTAGCTAGTGCACTGAAGAACAAATATTGGGGCTAAAGGACCATTTTTCTTCTTTTTTTTGTTTCTTTAATGTTTCTCTTTCTTCTTGTAACCATCTCCATTTGGCAAGGTTCAAGACGTATGAGGTAAAGTACTTCTTTAAAGAAGTTTTGACATTTGAAAAAGAAAGATGTGTCTCATGTTTGTTACTTGCAAATGCACACTTTTTCTTTAGGAAATTATAGTAGTATATGACATTTCTAAACAATACAAGACATCTTCTCAAATGAAGATCTGTTGAAAAATGAGTTACCAACAGGAAAAAGAGTGATAGTGTCCGGTATATAAAGATGCTGAAAGCAACAGGTTGTGCCCAGAGGAAAATGCCTGGCTGCAGCTAAATCTTTCTGCAGAACAGGGTTCCCACTGCAGAAATTTGAAAAGCACCAAAAGTCACCAAATACATGACAGGACTTTGTGCACTATCATTTGAAACAACACAATTTATTTTGAAGACCAACCCTTTTACTACTTGCTTTCATTTTACAATAAAGCATATGTCTCTATAATACACATTTATACACCAAAATGGCCACCGTACTACAAGGCTTTTCTGTGTAACCCTCATATTCATGTGAACTGCATCACAGACCATTCACTGCCTCCATTTGGATTGTTCTTCCTTTCAAACCTGTACAAGTTGACCTTGCAGGCTCTTTGGGACTTCTGCTTTGAGGAGTTTTACTGATTTTGTTTGGTTTGGTGTTTTTACAGCGATCAAAGCAAGTTTCTCTTGAGTGCTGCCAGGCTGAGGAGCGATGTCGCAATAGAGTGAACACGCATGGATGTTCCGTCATTCCAGAATACCTGTCCAGTCAACCCTGGAAAAGCTCTCAGCTTGACTGTGGCATGTAGCTCCACAGACACATTCTTTCCAAGTCAGCGAGATGGGCGCAAAGGACCAGCATCGCCGTAGCGAAACACGGCCCATCCGTATGCTCGTATGTTAATGTGGTATGGAAATAATTTCAGTGTTTGCTACCAGTTTTCTCCAGCCTGGAGAAGATGACTTCCAAGTGTCCACACTACTTGCAGGAAAATCTTGCAGCTCGGTACGTGCCTTTTGCAGCATGCGCAGCTGGGTACTAGGAAAAGTGCACTGACAGGAGCCTTGGGAATGTAGTTTCTGCTCTTGCTAGGGACAGCACAGTGGGGTTTGGACAACACCAGTCCATGCAGTTGGCTGACGTGTTACCATCTTTCCCCACAGCAGTTCTTCATGTGTTCTGCACACACGCACTTGTCCTGACCAAAGAGAAACAATGGGTGCTCCCTTCTTGAATGGAGCAAGTTGGTTCAGCATGGGTCTGCCAAGAATGGGTAGCTGGAAAGAAAACCTGGACAGTTTTACAGAATGGAAGACGCCAGCCAGCGTGTCCTCATGTCCCTCCCACATGACAGGCACCACCATGCATAACGCACTCGACGTGTTCGGAAATTCACATGCCAGCTCCCCACCTTGGAGAGATGTTCCGGCTGGTGGGCACCTGCTCATGGAGCTGATGGGTGAGCCAGCAAGGCCTCCTGCAAGGGCTGGGGTGGGTCTGGAGGCCACGCGGGGCTGCTCTGGCTTAGCGCTGCACGAGCGGAATGTGCCGGCCAGAGCAGGAGGGCACGCTGCCTCTCTCCTCGCCTGCGCCGAGGTGGTGCCGGGGCCGCATCGTGCTCCTGGAAGCCCAGCTGTCAGAGCTCATCCAGGAAATCCAAGGAGCTAAAAGGACAGAGACAGAAAGAACTGATGAAACAGTGAAGGCAAGAAGAGTCATGACTTAATAGCCTGTTTTTCGGGAACACTAACGAAAAAGAGTCACCCACTACAGTTTTGCTTTGGCCCCTTCTCAACACGTGCCTTTCTCAGTGTCTACAGCCACTTGGAACAAATCCTTGCAGTGTTTTTACATTCAGACACCAGCCGGCACGGGGATTGCCAGCTGACAGGGACAGAAAATTGGGGTTTTGCGTCTTTCTGTAAGCAGCGGATCAACGAGCTCAAACTTGTGAGTCTTGTGACCTTGCTGGAGTGTCTGCTCAGCCTTGCACAAACAGGCTTTCAAGAAGGACAGCATGAAAACCGCACATGCTGGAGCGATGTGTTTCTCCTGACATACACGTTCCCCCAAGGGCAGGTGGATGCTGCCTGTCTGGGGCCATCTCTGGGCACCTCACAAGTATTTCCTGTGTTCAGAGCAGTGGTCAGAGAGCTGAAATACAGTCAGCAGAGTCTGCTACACACCTGGGCTCCTTGTTCTTCTTGCCTGCTTGGATTTCCTGTTGCCCGTCTCTCAGTGCTCCGTTGCCAGCTTCCTCCTCTTCCTCTCAGGTTGCCCATCACTTGGCTCTTCACGGGATGGTCTTCTCTTCCTGTCCACTCGTGAAGAGCCTGGCAACCTTTGCATTCCACAGTATGGTTAGAAAGGTAGCGCCAAGATAAACCTGGATAAGTCCTGCTCTTAATCAAAGCTAGCTCATCTTACCTGCTCTCCTCAGAGGTGCTACTCAGGTGTTCACTTTCCAGAGTGACTGGAGGCACCTGCGAGGGAAATGTACAAGTGAAGATGTGACAGGGACCTACTTGCCCAGTGTCTAGCTCAGCTCTGAACTTTTGCAGAGCTGCAGGCTGGTGGCTGGAGGACCTTGCCTGTTCCTGTGGCAGCAGTCCCACCCTCTAAGCGGGGAGGATTTTTTGTCAAGCTTTTGTGGCCCTGCCATACCTCTGAGGCTTCCGCTTCTGCCCCTGGTGCTGGCAACTCCTCGGTGGATGCACTGGTAAGCCCAGCCTCCTCCTCCTCAAAGAGTTCCTCGTGGTGGTCAATGAGGAACTCCAGCAGCTGCGTCACCTGCACACAGCAGCAAACCATTAGTTTCCAGCCTGGTGGCTGAAAATGGGTCAGACAGCCCTTCCCACTCCTGATCCTCACTTTGCTGCAGAAGCTGCAGCTGTGGGGCTGCTCTTCCCAGCAGCTCCCCCAGCAGCATTTGCTGAAGGTGGGAGGCAGCCAGGAAGCTCTGAGCAGCCAAGCTGGGCTGGGCCCGGCAGGCTGTAGCCGGCCGTTCAACACAGCGTACCTTGCCGGTCACCTGCACCAGGACGTCCAGCGGCAGCGTGTCCTCCTCCGGTGGGCTGAGGAGGTTCGGCCCCACGCAGATGGCCAGGCTGGCCGCTGTCATCCTGCTGGTGCCGGCGTTGCTGCTGATGGTGTGCAGCAGGGTGAGCAGCTGCTTGAGGAGGAGCAGGTTGGGCTCGGGCAACTTGCTGGCCACGCTGAGGGAACAGAAACACAAGGTCAATCGAGGAGATGTTGTCAACACAGATCTAAGGAGGTTGATCTCAGCCAAGCCCACCCAAGGGAAGGCTCCCTGGCCATGCCTGCTTTACAGCAGAGGGGCTGCCTTGGATGAGATACGGCCACCTCCTTCGCTCCCTGCTCTGTTGGCAAGAGTGCCTTGCCGGGGCCACCTGCAATATCTGCGGGCATTGCCCCAAGCAGAAAAATGCTTCTGTGGCTCTGGCAGTGCCCGCGCAGCAGCCAGGCTGCGGGCCACACTTACTCCTTCAGCCCCGCCAGCCTCTCCTGCCTGCTGGTGTTGTGCAGGGCGCTCATCCAGTCCTGGTACAGCTCTGCCTGCAGGAGCTTGGAGGGGATCTTGCGCAGGAACTCCTGCAATGGCAAGGGCTGCGGGTCAGGCTGTGCCCACTGCCGCCGGCAGCACAGGCAGCATCCCCAGCCCAGCGCTCGGGCTGAGCAGCAGCTCCTGGCTTTGGGCTCCTGCTCTGGCAGGTGCCCGTCAGCACGGCCAGAGCCGGGAGCTGCTGGGCTCCACGTCAGCAGGGTTCACCTTCAGGATGGCGGCCAGGAGGTGCACCGGCTGGCTTTCCAGCTGCACCTGGGCGCCGCTGTCCAGGGCCTCCCGCAGCTCGCGGGTGGCGCGCTCGCCGGCCGCCAGCCGGAAGATCCCCTCGGTGGATGGTCCGTGCTCCTGCAGGAGAGCCAGCAGGTCCTGCGGGGACAGAGGAGGACATTGCTGGGCTGGAGACACGCCCTGGGCCAGGACAACCTCCTCAGGGGCAGGAGTGACTGTGGGAGGCTCTGCAGATCTCCTTGGGGCAGGAGAGGGACTGGCTGGAGGTGAGTGATGTGGAGAAGAGGCAGCTTTGTCCCCAAGATCCATCTCCGTTACCCTGGACTGGAACACCTCCTCTCCAGAGGAGCCAGCGGGATGTGGATCGTCTGCCTGGGGGTGCTTACCTGGATGAGCTGGGGCAGCGAGCCCTCCTGGCTGCAGAGAGCTGCCAGGGGCCGGCCAAACAGAACCCCCGTGTGGCCAGAGCCTGATGGCTTGGCAGCCTCTGCAGCATCCGAGGTCCTTCGCCGTACGAAGGACCAGGGCAGCCACCTCCTCCTCCTGTTGGTCCCACCTGGTGCCAAGGAGAAGATAACCAAGAGCTGTGGTGAAGAAATGCCAGGCACACTCTCCTTGACAGTCTCAGTGTTCTTCCCCCACCACCGTGAGCGAGGGAAAAGCATAATTTGGGAGCAAGGGACCCTGGGGGCTCAGGTCTCTCCTGCTACAGAGCTGTGGTACGGACGTGCCCTGCAGGAAGGGCAGCAGTAGCTAAGGTGCAGCACGAGTGTCTGTCTGGGAGAGAAGGAGAGAAGGGCCGTCCTGCCCCCATCTTTCCCAAACTCACCAGCTGAGTGCCCAACTCCGCTTTCGCTGCTGGAGGAGACCAGAGGTGGTGGCTGCTGCTCTGCACCAGCCTGCAAGAAACGTGCTCTGCTCACTGAACAGCCCTGCAGCAGAAAGGTGCCCTGGCATTCTGTATCATGACCTGGCCATGTGTGAGAGATCTGGATGGCCCAGATTGCATCCCGAGCGATCCTCACCTTTGCCCGGCTCTGCCGGAGCAGTGGCTGGCCAGATGGCGGGACAGGCACGCACTGCTGCACGGGCTCAGGGTCGTCCCTGCAGAGCAGAGCAGACGGTGTTGGGCATGAGAAAAGTGGCTGCTGCGGGGTCTGCCTGTTCTGGGGTGTTCCCAAGACATGGGGGATCTGACCTGGGCCCGCGGCAGCAGTTCACCTGGCCCATCCCGACGAGGACAGTAGACCTGTCACACTGGACACTCTTGTGCTCCTCGAAATCCTGCCCCGCAGGCAGCAGAAAGGCTCCCAAAGGGCGCCCAAGTGCCGAGGAGTGCTGCTGGGGAAGAGCTGGGCTCTGTCCCGTGCCGCTCCCTGTTGGCACAGAACCGTTGCCGGGCCAGCGCCGGGTCAACACAGCACGGCGTTCTAACCGCCGTGGTGGGGGAGGGGCACTGGGGGTCTCCCCAGGATGCCCACGTCTCTCTCATCCTGGGCAACCCGCAGCTGGGCACAGCACTGCAGGCTGTGGCTCTCCACTGAACCAATGTCTATCAACTGAATGCTGGAGACATATAGTCCATCAATAAGTTTACAAATGTCCAGGTAGAAGTGGTGTTGTTCCTCTCAAGGAACACTGGAGAGGAGTCTGGCTTTGCGGTTGCAATAGCCAGAGCAGCTGCATTGCTGCCTTCTTGAGTGAGCAGCTGTCTGACCAACTCCAGGTTTTCATGGATTCAGAGCAGGGAATGTCTCAATACCATCAATCCATGATATTTACCTTTCTTTGGTCATAAACACACCAGGTCTCCAGTACCCTTCAGCTTCCTTTGCACACAATAAAATGTGGTCACATTCACTGAGAGAGACTTTCTTCGAATCCTGGGAGTCTGACCATACTCTTTCTTTCACTTGTGCCATTTTGTGGCCTCAGACGGGAGCTCTTTTGTTGTTACTTGGGGTACCTCGTCCCCTGACTCCTCATATGAGTATTCGTTCTTAATCAACAGCTGTAGTGGGACAGGTAACTTGTCCGAACGATCCTGCAAATGTTCTAGTTGGGCAGGGGATACGTCAGTGTCTTCTTTCCTGTCCCTGTCCTTTCAAATGGCTTCTTACACCCCCATTCCGACTGGTCATCCTCTGCTCGCATTAGTTTTCAAACAACTCCTCCCTAAGGAAGCAGCTATTCACCCTTCCTTCTTCTAATCGCAGCTGCAACGTTTTAACTGGATCTCGTAGAGATGCAATAGACTGGCTCTCTGTGTAACATTGTTGTTCCTTCTCTTCTGCCCCAGCTACCAAAGCTGCACCTAACACTGCACACACCATAGATTTTCCTTCGTCTTTTTGACCCCGAGCCTTGGGTTGCTAGGCAAGAATTGGGTACACAGGTGATTGTCAGCTTTACCAGTTTTTCTGACTCCAGTCCAAGCCCGGTGGTGAGAGCTTGGAGTTCTGCTCCTCCAAGAAACAAAGCAGTATCTTAGGATGGTTTTCTATCTTTTCAGACTATGAGAGTGCTCTTCTAGAGGGGTGCTGTTGTGTATTGATAAGGATCATGACCAAAACATTGTGGTGAAAACAGTCCATCCAGTTGCATGAGATGACACAATTCAGTATAGGGTGAACTGCGATAGACACATCAACGACAAGCTGATGAGCAACAGCCCAGGCCAGCTGGCCGATGCCGCAGGTGGGGAACGAGCTGGAGGGCACATAGCCCCATCTTCTGATATGCCCAGCTTGGCAAACAAAGGAGAAAAGCTGAGACCCTTCAACATGGCCTGGGACTTGTCAAGACTTGTCAATCTTTTGCAATCACCCCTTTCCCCCAGACTCTCCTCTACTTGGAGGGCTATGAAAAAGCTCACCTGAAACAGCACTGATAGGGAACCCACCACCCTGAGGACCCTCCGCCCACCAGCCTCGCCGCGGGAACTGGACCAGACACCGGAGGACGCTGCGCTCCTGAACCACAAACCGCAGCATCCTCATCGCGGGACACCGGAGGCCGTACATCATCATACAGGTCTCGTCATCCACACTGCGGAGCCGTAAGAGTGGCTGGCTTGTTCGCCCTCTTTTCCTTTCTCTCTGCTCTTTCCTTCTCTCCTTTTTTCTATATCCCTATTTCTTTCTCTCTTCTTCCAGAAGCGGTGATACATTACCCTCTCTCTCTCTTATACCTTAGTTTTACTTCCCTCTCTACCACTCTCTTGCTCTCTTTCCTTTTGAACATAGAAGAGTAACATCATCTTAAGATCTGCTGGTGGATTCTTGTCAAATTTTGTCTTGGAGCAGCTAATGGTTGCCAATACATTGCTTGTAGAAGGACTCTTTCCTGTTATACTTTTGCCAAGCCATGATTCGCTGTAACTAGTGCCCCAACACGTACTTTTAGTAAAACTCATACTTGAATTGGACCCCTGGAGTGATTGTCTGGCATTCACTTCGCATAACCGCGCACACTTAACCCAGAGTTAACGCATGCCTGGTCTCATCTGTTGAGTAAGGGCGCATGTCGCGTTTAGAGTCAACTCATCCCTCATCCCATCTGTTTGGAAGGGACAGGTACCTTACTTTAGTCAGCTTCAATGCCCCGATCCCCTCCTTGAGAGGTATTTTGCATAGTTAGACTTCTTACCTGTGGGTATTTAGGGGAAGCATTTGACTTTTCCCTCACACCGAAGTAACCGTCCCAAGGACACAGGACCTCTGTGAACGCTGTTGTGTTCAAAGGATGAATTTGGCAGCAACTAAAGCCCCTTGCACTCCAGCTTGACCTTCAGCTAACTGACCAGCTGATTGCACTTCAGAAGTATCCATTTATAAGTCTCTATCAGACTTAAGTATCACTCTGGACACTTCAACATGAAGCGCTTCTGTCTGTGACAGCAATTAAAAGAGCACAGTTTGGAGGACCGTGATTAAAGGTGATTGCTAAGGTTGGAATTAAGGCACAATGGAGGCCAAATGTCAGGAAAGTACCAAAACTTTAAAATAGCCTTTTTTAAGAGAAGGAAAGAGAGAGAGAGCAAGAGAGAGCCACCATGGTGGATCACGCAACGTCTCGCATGACTGTTGTCTTCTTCTCCTGGAGACGGGTGGTGGGAGGAGAGTCCCAGGTGGGAAGCGCCTGTCATGGGTTTTGAGAGCCTCCACCTCCGGGAGGATCTCTGGCTGTTGCTATGTCTGCACCGTCCATGAACGTTGTTACACTGCGCACGTGTAGAGCATGCAGACAACACACGGACACCGTCCACGCCAGGACCGCATGGTACGTGCAGCCCTTGAGCTTATGGGCTGAGCAGCCTGAGGGCTCCCAGTCACCGGGAGACCCCCGTACTTCTGGGGGACCAACTCCTGTCCTTGTTTCAGTGTATCAGGAAGTAGGGACTGCTGTGGTTTCCATTGAGCCCAATGTCTATTGACTGAATGCTGGAGACACGGCATTGTCCTTGGAATGGCTTTCAAGAGTGCGCAGGATGATTTCTCCTTCAACTTCCCAGAAACCAAGGTTAGACTAGGAGTTCTGTTCTTTCCTGGGTCTTCCCTCACGCCCTTCTGATAAACTGGAAGAACACTGCGGAGCTTCCAGTCAGCAGGGACCTACGCGCATTCCCAGACCTTTGCAAGATGATGGGAAAGGGTCCTGCCGTGACACCTGCTAAATCCCTCAACTCAAAGGACCAGGAATTCCCAAGTATCAAGTCTAGGTGAGCTTTGGTCTTTCATGATTTCTCCCTAAGGAAGTGAACCACAGCTCTGCAGTCTTCCTGCAAAGCCTGACCTTGCTGCGAGAGATCATACTATCTCATTTTCTGCCTGACTTAGCTATGCTGCAATTCTTCCTAGTGAAAAATAATAGTCCAGTTCCCATTTTTAGCAGAGTAAAAGTTCTTCCTGCTGTCCTGAAGTAGACATCTTAAGGATACCTCTAGGCTCAACTGACTGCATTGACTCGGGCCTCCGTTGGATTTCCTACACATGGGAAACTTAATGCCATTGCAGACGCCATAACTAAACCAGCAGCCAGAGCCCAGCAGATGGGACACAGGCCCAGGGGCAGCCTTTCCCTCCTGAGGGCACAGCTGGAGGCCAGAGGAAATAGCTGTGGAATCTCAGATCATTCCCAAACGATGCCCAGGGCTAGGCTACTGCACCAAGCCCTTGGTATGCACTCACTGTGACTTCGGTGTGGACACCGAGTCCAAAGAGGGGCACATGGAGCCAAGTCCCACCCAAGTTTTAGTTCCTTCTTCGGCCAGGGAGACTTGCGTCCTGCATCCCCAGAGCTGAGACCTAGTGGCAGCATTCTCCAGACAGATCTTTGTAGCTAGTGCACTGAAGAACAAATATTGGGGCTAAAGGACCATTTTTCTTCTTTTTTTTGTTTCTTTAATGTTTCTCTTTCTTCTTGTAACCATCTCCATTTGGCAAGGTTCAAGACGTATGAGGTAAAGTACTTCTTTAAAGAAGTTTTGACATTTGAAAAAGAAAGATGTGTCTCATGTTTGTTACTTGCAAATGCACACTTTTTCTTTAGGAAATTATAGTAGTATATGACATTTCTAAACAATACAAGACATCTTCTCAAATGAAGATCTGTTGAAAAATGAGTTACCAACAGGAAAAAGAGTGATAGTGTCCGGTATATAAAGATGCTGAAAGCAACAGGTTGTGCCCAGAGGAAAATGCCTGGCTGCAGCTAAATCTTTCTGCAGAACAGGGTTCCCACTGCAGAAATTTGAAAAGCACCAAAAGTCACCAAATACATGACAGGACTTTGTGCACTATCATTTGAAACAACACAATTTATTTTGAAGACCAACCCTTTTACTACTTGCTTTCATTTTACAATAAAGCATATGTCTCTATAATACACATTTATACACCAAAATGGCCACCGTACTACAAGGCTTTTCTGTGTAACCCTCATATTCATGTGAACTGCATCACAGACCATTCACTGCCTCCATTTGGATTGTTCTTCCTTTCAAACCTGTACAAGTTGACCTTGCAGGCTCTTTGGGACTTCTGCTTTGAGGAGTTTTACTGATTTTGTTTGGTTTGGTGTTTTTACAGCGATCAAAGCAAGTTTCTCTTGAGTGCTGCCAGGCTGAGGAGCGATGTCGCAATAGAGTGAACACGCATTAATGTATCGTCATTCCAGAATACCTGTCCAGTCAACCCTGGAAAAGCTCTCAGCTTGACTGTGGCATGTAGCTCCACAGACACATTCTTTCCAAGTCAGCGAGATGGGCGCAAAGGACCAGCATCGCCGTAGCGAAACACGGCCCATCCGTATGCTCGTATGTTAATGTGGTATGGAAATAATTTCAGTGTTTGCTACCAGTTTTCTCCAGCCTGGAGAAGATGACTTCCAAGTGTCCACACTACTTGCAGGAAAATCTTGCAGCTCGGTACATGCCTTTTGCAGCATGCGCAGCTGGGTACTAGGAAAAGTGCACTGACAGGAGCCTTGGGAATGTAGTTTCTGCTCTTGCTAGGGACAGCACAGTGGGGTTTGGACAACACCAGTCCATGCAGTTGGCTGACGTGTTACCATCTTTCCCCACAGCAGTTCTTCATGTGTTCTGCACACACGCACTTGTCCTGACCAAAGAGAAACAATGGGTGCTCCCTTCTTGAATGGAGCAAGTTGGTTCAGCATGGGTCTGCCAAGAATGGGTAGCTGGAAAGAAAACCTGGACAGTTTTACAGAATGGAAGACGCCAGCCAGCGTGTCCTCATGTCCCTCCCACATGACAGGCACCACCATGCATAACGCACTCGACGTGTTCGGAAATTCACATGCCAGCTCCCCACCTTGGAGAGATGTTCCAGCTGGTGGGCACCTGCTCATGGAGCTGATGGGTGAGCCAGCAAGGCCTCCTGCAAGGGCTGGGGTGGGTCTGGAGGCCACGCGGGGCTGCTCTGGCTTAGCGCTGCACGAGCGGAATGTGCCGGCCAGAGCAGGAGGGCACGCTGCCTCTCTCCTCGCCTGCGCCGAGGTGGTGCCGGGGCCGCATCGTGCTCCTGGAAGCCCAGCTGTCAGAGCTCATCCAGGAAATCCAAGGAGCTAAAAGGACAGAGACAGAAAGAACTGATGAAACAGTGAAGGCAAGAAGAGTCATGACTTAATAGCCTGTTTTTCGGGAACACTAACGAAAAAGAGTCACCCACTACAGTTTTGCTTTGGCCCCTTCTCAACACGTGCCTTTCTCAGTGTCTACAGCCACTTGGAACAAATCCTTGCAGTGTCTTTACATTCAGACACCAGCCGGCACGGGGATTGCCAGCTGACAGGGACAGAAAATTGGGGTTTTGCGTCTTTCTGTAAGCAGCGGATCAACGAGCTCAAACTTGTGAGTCTTGTGACCTTGCTGGAGTGTCTGCTCAGCCTTGCACAAACAGGCTTTCAAGAAGGACAGCATGAAAACCGCACATGCTGGAGCGATGTGTTTCTCCTGACATACACGTTCCCCCAAGGGCAGGTGGATGCTGCCTGTCTGGGGCCATCTCTGGGCACCTCACAAGTATTTCCTGTGTTCAGAGCAGTGGTCAGAGAGCTGAAATACAGTCAGCAGAGTCTGCTACACACCTGGGCTCCTTGTTCTTCTTGCCTGCTTGGATTTCCTGTTGCCCGTCTCTCAGTGCTCCGTTGCCAGCTTCCTCCTCTTCCTCTCAGGTTGCCCATCACTTGGCTCTTCACGGGATGGTCTTCTCTTCCTGTCCACTCGTGAAGAGCCTGGCAACCTTTGCATTCCACAGTATGGTTAGAAAGGTAGCGCCAAGATAAACCTGGATAAGTCCTGCTCTTAATCAAAGCTAGCTCATCTTACCTGCTCTCCTCAGAGGTGCTACTCAGGTGTTCACTTTCCAGAGTGACTGGAGGCACCTGCGAGGGAAATGTACAAGTGAAGATGTGACAGGGACCTACTTGCCCAGTGTCTAGCTCAGCTCTGAACTTTTGCAGAGCTGCAGGCTGGTGGCTGGAGGACCTTGCCTGTTCCTGTGGCAGCAGTCCCACCCTCTAAGGGGGGAGGATTTTTTGTCAAGCTTTTGTGGCCCTGCCATACCTCTGAGGCTTCCGCTTCTGCCCCTGGTGCTGGCAACTCCTCGGTGGATGCACTGGTAAGCCCAGCCTCCTCCTCCTCAAAGAGTTCCTCGTGGTGGTCAATGAGGAACTCCAGCAGCTGCGTCACCTGCACACAGCAGCAAACCATTAGTTTCCAGCCTGGTGGCTGAAAATGGGTCAGACAGCCCTTCCCACTCCTGATCCTCACTTTGCTGCAGAAGCTGCAGCTGTGGGGCTGCTCTTCCCAGCAGCTCCCCCAGCAGCATTTGCTGAAGGTGGGAGGCAGCCAGGAAGCTCTGAGCAGCCAAGCTGGGCTGGGCCCGGCAGGCTGTAGCCGGCCGTTCAAC
Organism: Columba livia; assembly: GCF_036013475.1. Classification (NCBI taxonomy): domain Eukaryota; kingdom Metazoa; phylum Chordata; class Aves; order Columbiformes; family Columbidae; genus Columba; species Columba livia. Next base: position 7,231,510 of record NC_088602.1, read on the forward strand.
ACAGCGTACCTTGCCGGTCACCTGCACCAGGACGTCCAGCGGCAGCGTGTCCTCCTCCGGCGGGCTGAGGAGGTTCGGCCCCACGCAGATGGCCAGGCTGGCCGCTGTCATCCTGCTGGTGCCGGCGTTGCTGCTGATGGTGTGCAGCAGGGTGAGCAGCTGCTTGAGGAGGAGCAGGTTGGGCTCGGGCAACTTGCTGGCCACGCTGAGGGAACAGAAACACAAGGTCAATCGAGGAGATGTTGTCAACACAGATCTAAGGAGGTTGATCTCAGCCAAGCCCACCCAAGGGAAGGCTCCCTGGCCATGCCTGCTTTACAGCAGAGGGGCTGCCTTGGATGAGATACGGCCACCTCCTTCGCTCCCTGCTCTGTTGGCAAGAGTGCCTTGCCGGGGCCACCTGCAATATCTGCGGGCATTGCCCCAAGCAGAAAAATGCTTCTGTGGCTCTGGCAGTGCCCGCGCAGCAGCCAGGCTGCGGGCCACACTTACTCCTTCAGCCCCGCCAGCCTCTCCTGCCTGCTGGTGTTGTGCAGGGCGCTCATCCAGTCCTGGTACAGCTCTGCCTGCAGGAGCTTGGAGGGGATCTTGCGCAGGAACTCCTGCAATGGCAAGGGCTGCGGGTCAGGCTGTGCCCACTGCCACCGGCAGCACAGGCAGCATCCCCAGCCCAGCGCTCGGGCTGAGCAGCAGCTCCTGGCTTTGGGCTCCTGCTCTGGCAGGTGCCCGTCAGCACGGCCAGAGCCGGGAGCTGCTGGGCTCCACGTCAGCAGGGTTCACCTTCAGGATGGCGGCCAGGAGGTGCACCGGCTGGCTTTCGAGCTGCACCTGGGTGCCGCTGTCCAGGGCCTCCCGCAGCTCGCGGGTGGCGCGCTCGCCGGCCGCCAGCCTGAAGATCCCCTCGGTGGATGGTCCGTGCTCCTGCAGGAGAGCCAGCAGGTCCTACGGGGACAGAGGAGGACATTGCTGGGCTGGAGACACGCCCTGGGACAGGACAACCTCCTCAGGGGCAGGAGTGACTGTGGGAGGCTCTGCAGATCTCCTTGGGGCAGGAGAGGGACTGGCTGGAGGTGAGTGATGTGGAGAAGAGGCAGCTTTGTCCCCAAGATCCATCTCCGTTACCCTGGACTGGAACACCTCCTCTCCAGAGGAGCCAGCGGGATGTGGATCGTCTGCCTGGGGGTGCTTACCTGGATGGGCTGGGGCAGCGAGCCGTCCTGGCTGCAGAGAGCTGCCAGGGGCCAGCCAAACAGAACCCCCGTGTGGCCAGAGCCTGATGGCTTGGCAGCCTCTGCAGCATCCGAGGTCCTTCGCCGTACGAAGGACCAGGGCAGCCACCTCCTCCTCCTGTTGGTCCCACCTGGTGCCAAGGAGAAGATAACCAAGAGCTGTGGTGAAGAAATGCCAGGCACACTCTCCTTGACAGTCTCAGTGTTCTTCCCCCACCACCGTGAGCGAGGGAAAAGCATAATTTGGGAGCAAGGGACCCTGGGGGCTCAGGTCTCTCCTGCTACAGAGCTGTGGTACGGACGTGCCCTGCAGGAAGGGCAGCAGTAGCTAAGGTGCAGCACGAGTGTCTGTCTGGGAGAGAAGGAGAGAAGGGCCGTCCTGCCCCCATCTTTCCCAAACTCACCAGCTGAGTGCCCAACTCCGCTTTCGCTGCTGGAGGAGACCAGAGGTGGTGGCTGCTGCTCTGCACCAGCCTGCAAGAAACGTGCTCTGCTCACTGAACAGCCCTGCAGCAGAAAGGTGCCCTGGCATTCTGTATCATGACCTGGCCATGTGTGAGAGATCTGGATGGCCCAGATTGCATCCCGAGCGATCCTCACCTTTGCCCGGCTCTGCCGGAGCAGTGGCTGGCCAGATGGCGGGACAGGCACGCACTGCTGCACGGGCTCAGGGTCGTCCCTGCAGAGCAGAGCAGACGGTGTTGGGCATGAGAAAAGTGGCTGCTGCGGGGTCTGCCTGTTCTGGGGTGTTCCCAAGACATGGGGGATCTTACCTGGGCCCGCGGCAGCAGTTCACCTGGCCCATCCCGACGAGGACAGTAGACCTGTCACACTGGACACTCTTGTGCTCCTCGAAATCCTGCCCCGCAGGCAGCAGAAAGGCTCCCAAAGGGCGCCCAAGTGCCGAGGAGTGCTGCTGGGGAAGAGCTGGGCTCTGTCCCGTGCCGCTCCCTGTTGGCACAGAACCGTTGCCGGGCCAGCGCCGGGTCAACACAGCACGGCGTTCTAACCGCCGTGGTGGGGGAGGGGCACTGGGGGTCTCCCCAGGATGCCCACGTCTCTCTCATCCTGGGCAACCCGCAGCTGGGCACAGCACTGCAGGCTGTGGCTCTCCACTGAACCAATGTCTATCAACTGAATGCTGGAGACATATAGTCCATCAATAAGTTTACAAATGTCCAGGTAGAAGTGGTGTTGTTCCTCTCAAGGAACACTGGAGAGGAGTCTGGCTTTGCGGTTGCAATAGCCAGAGCAGCTGCATTGCTGCCTTCTTGAGTGAGCAGCTGTCTGACCAACTCCAGGTTTTCATGGATTCAGAGCAGGGAATGTCTCAATACCATCAATCCATGATATTTACCTTTCTTTGGTCATAAACACACCAGGTCTCCAGTACCCTTCAGCTTCCTTTGCACACAATAAAATGTGGTCACATTCACTGAGAGAGACTTTCTTCGAATCCTGGGAGTCTGACCATACTCTTTCTTTCACTTGTGCCATTTTGTGGCCTCAGACGGGAGCTCTTTTGTTGTTACTTGGGGTACCTCGTCCCCTGACTCCTCATATGAGTATTCATTCTTAATCAACAGCTGTAGTGGGACAGGTAACTTGTCCGAACGATCCTGCAAATGTTCTAGTTGGGCAGGGGATACGTCAGTGTCTTCTTTCCTGTCCCTGTCCTTTCAAATGGCTTCTTACACCCCCATTCCGACTGGTCATCCTCTGCTCGCATTAGTTTTCAAACAACTCCTCCCTAAGGAAGCAGCTATTCGCCCTTCCTTCTTCTAATCGCAGCTGCAACGTTTTAACTGGATCTCGTAGAGATGCAATAGACTGGCTCTCTGTATAACATTGTTGTTTCTTCTCTTCTGCCCCAGCTACCAAAGCTGCACCTAACACTGCACACACCATAGATTTTCCTTCGTCTTTTTGACCCCGAGCCTTGGGTTGCTAGGCAAGAATTGGGTACACAGGTGATTGTCAGCTTTACCAGTTTTTCTGACTCCAGTCCAAGCCCGGTGGTGAGAGCTTGGAGTTCTGCTCCTCCAAGAAACAAAGCAGTATCTTAGGATGGTTTTCTATCTTTTCAGACTATGAGAGTGCTCTTCTAGAGGGGTGCTGTTGTGTATTGATAAGGATCATGACCAAAACATTGTGGTGAAAACAGTCCATCCAGTTGCATGAGATGACACAATTCAGTATAGGGTGAACTGCGATAGACACATCAACGACAAGCTGATGAGCAACAGCCCAGGCCAGCTGGCCGATGCCGCAGGTGGGGAACGAGCTGGAGGGCACATAGCCCCATCTTCTGATATGCCCAGCTTGGCAAACAAAGGAGAAAAGCTGAGACCCTTCAACATAGCCCGGGACTTGTCAAGACTTGTCAATCTTTTGCAATCACCCCTTTCCCCCCAGACTCTCCTCTACTTGGAGGGCTATGAAAAAGCTCACCTGAAACAGCACTGATAGGGAACCCACCACCCTGAGGACCCTCCGCCCACCAGCCTCGCCGCGGGAACTGGACCAGACACCGGAGGACGCTGCGCTCCTGAACCACAAACCGCAGCATCCTCATCGCGGGACACCGGAGGCCGTACATCATCATACAGGTCTCGTCATCCACACTGCGGAGCCGTAAGAGTGGCTGGCTTGTTCGCCCTCTTTTCCTTTCTCTCTGCTCTTTCCTTCTCTCCTTTTTTCTATATCCCTATTTCTTTCTCTCTTCTTCCAGAAGCGGTGATACATTACCCTCTCTCTCTCTTATACCTTAGTTTTCCTTCCCTCTCTACCACTCTCTTGCTCTCTTTCCTTTTGAACATAGAAGAGTAACATCATCTTAAGATCTGCTGGTGGATTCTTGTCAAATTTTGTCTTGGAGCAGCTAATGGTTGCCAATACATTGCTTGTAGAAGGACTCTTTCCTGTTATACTTTTGCCAAGCCATGATTCGCTGTAACTAGTGCCCCAACACGTACTTTTAGTAAAACTCATACTTGAATTGGACCCCTGGAGTGATTGTCTGGCATTCACTTCGCATAACCGCGCACACTTAACCCAGAGTTAACGCATGCCTGGTCTCATCTGTTGAGTAAGGGCGCATGTCGCGTTTAGAGTCAACTCATCCCTCATCCCATCTGTTTGGAAGGGACAGGTACCTTACTTTAGTCAGCTTCAATGCCCCGATCCCCTCCTTGAGAGGTATTTTGCATAGTTAGACTTCTTACCTGTGGGTATTTAGGGGAAGCATTTGACTTTTCCCTCACACCGAAGTAACCGTCCCAAGGACACAGGACCTCTGTGAACGCTGTTGTGTTCAAAGGATGAATTTGGCAGCAACTAAAGCCCCTTGCACTCCAGCTTGTCCTCAGTATATTACTGAGGGGTGGGTGCGGCTGAGCTGAACTTCAGAGTGATGCCCAATCTGATTGCACTCAACAGGAATATTTAAAAGTTTATCACTTTCTGGACACTTCCAACATGAAGCGCTTCTGTCTGTGACAGCAATTAAAAGAGCACAGTTTGGAGGACCGTGATTAAAGGTGATTGCTAAGGTTGGAATTAAGGCACAATGGAGGCCAAATGTCAGGAAAGTACCAAAACTTTAAAATAGCCTTTTTTAAGAGAAGGAAAGAGAGAGAGAGCAAGAGAGAGCCACCATGGTGGATCACGCAACGTCTCGCATGACTGTTGTCTTCTTCTCCTGGAGACGGGTGGTGGGAGGAGAGTCCCAGGTGGGAAGCGCCTGTCATGGGTTTTGAGAGCCTCCACCTCCGGGAGGATCTCTGGCTGTTGCTATGTCTGCACCGTCCATGAACGTTGTTACACTGCGCACGTGTAGAGCATGCAGACAACACACGGACACCATCCACGCCAGGACCGCATGGTACGTGCAGCCCTTGAGCTTATGGGCTGAGCAGCCTGAGGGCTCCCAGTCACCGGGAGACCCCCGTACTTCTGGGGGACCAACTCCTGTCCTTGTTTCAGTGTATCAGGAAGTAGGGACTGCTGTGGTTTCCATTGAGCCCAATGTCTATTGACTGAATGCTGGAGACACGGCATTGTCCTTGGAATGGCTTTCAAGAGTGCGCAGGATGATTTCTCCTTCAACTTCCCAGAAACCAAGGTTAGACTAGGAGTTCTGTTCTTTCCTGGGTCTTCCCTCACGCCCTTCTGATAAACTGGAAGAACACTGCGGAGCTTCCAGTCAGCAGGGACCTACGCGCATTCCCAGACCTTTGCAAGATGATGGGAAAGGGTCCTGCCGTGACACCTGCTAAATCCCTCAACTCAAAGGACCAGGAATTCCCAAGTATCAAGTCTAGGTGAGCTTTGGTCTTTCATGATTTCTCCCTAAGGAAGTGAACCACAGCTCTGCAGTCTTCCTGCAAAGCCTGACCTTGCTGCGAGAGATCATACTATCTCATTTTCTGCCTGACTTAGCTATGCTGCAGTTCTTCCTAGTGAAAAATAATAGTCCAGTTCCCATTTTTAGCAGAGTAAAAGTTCTTCCTGCTGTCCTGAAGTAGACATCTTAAGGATACCTCTAGGCTCAACTGACTGCATTGACTCGGGCCTCCGTTGGATTTCCTACACATGGGAAACTTAATGCCATTGCAGACGCCATAACTAAACCAGCAGCCAGAGCCCAGCAGATGGGACACAGGCCCAGGGGCAGCCTTTCCCTCCTGAGGGCACAGCTGGAGGCCAGAGGAAATAGCTGTGGAATCTCAGATCATTCCCAAACGATGCCCAGGGCTAGGCTACTGCACCAAGCCCTTGGTATGCACTCACTGTGACTTCGGTGTGGACACCGAGTCCAAAGAGGGGCACATGGAGCCAAGTCCCACCCAAGTTTTAGTTCCTTCTTCGGCCAGGGAGACTTGTGTCCTGCATCCCCAGAGCTGAGACCTAGTGGCAGCATTCTCCAGACAGGTCTTTGTAGCTAGTGCACTGAAGAACAAATATTGGGGCTAAAGGACCATTTTTCTTCTTTTTTTTGTTTCTTTAATGTTTCTCTTTCTTCTTGTAACCATCTCCATTTGGCAAGGTTCAAGACGTATGAGGTAAAGTACTTCTTTAAAGAAGTTTTGACATTTGAAAAAGAAAGATGTGTCTCATGTTTGTTACTTGCAAATGCACACTTTTTCTTTAGGAAATTATAGTAGTATATGACATTTCTAAATAATACAAGACATCTTCTCAAATCAAGATCTATTGAAAAATGAGTTACCAACAGTAGAAAGAGTGATAGTGTCCGGTATATAAAGATGCTGAAAGCAACAGGTTGTGCCCAGAGGAAAATGCCTGGCTGCAGCTAAATCTTTCTGCAGAACAGGGTTCCCACTGCAGAAATTTGAAAAGCACCAAAACCCACCAAATACATGACAGGACTTTGTGCACTATCATTTGAAACAACACAATTTATTTTGAAGACCAACCCTTTTACTACTTGCTTTCATTTTACAATAAAGCATATGTCTCTATAATACACATTTATACACCAAAATGGCCACCGTACTACAAGGCTTTTCTGTGTAACCCTCATATTCATGTGAACTGCATCACAGACCATTCACTGCCTCCATTTGGATTGTTCTTCCTTTCAAACCTGTACAAGTTGACCTTGCAGGCTCTTTGGGACTTCTGCTTTGATGAGTTTTACTGATTTTGATTGGTTTGGTGTTTTTACAGCGATCAAAGCAAGTTTCTCTTGAGTGCTGCCAGGCTGAGGAGCGATGTCGCAATAGAGTGAACACGCATGGATGTATAGTCATTCCAGAATACCTGTCCAGTCAACCCTGGAAAAGCTCTCAGCTTGACTGTGGCATGTAGCTCCACAGACACATTCTTTCCAAGTCAGCGAGATGGGCACAAAGGACCAGCATTGCCATAGCGACACACGGCCCATCCATATGCTTGTATGTTAATGCGGTATGGAAATAATTTCAGTGTTTGCTACCAGTTTTCTCCAGCCTGGAGAAGAGGAATTCCAAGTGTCCACACTACTTGCAGGAAATTCTTGCAGCTCGGTACGTGCCTTTTGCAGCATGCGCAGCTGGGTACTAGGAAAAGTGCACTGACAGGAGCCTTGGGAATGTAGTTTCTGCTCTTGCTAGGGACAGCACAGTGGGGTTTGGACAACACCAGTCCATGCAGTTGGCTGACGTGTTACCATCTTTCCCCACAGCAGTTCTTCATGTGTCCTGCACACACGCACTTGTCCTGAACAAAGAGAAGCAATGGGTGCTCCCTTCTTGAATGGAGCAAGTTGGTTCAGCATGGGTCTGCCAAGAATGGGTAGCTGGAAAGAAAACCTGGACAGTTTTACAGAATGGAAGACGCCAGCCAGCATGTCCCCATGTCCCTCCCGGATGACAGGCACCACCATGCGTAACGCACTCGACGTGTCCGGAAGTTCCCAGGCCAGCTCCCCACCTTGGAGAGATGTTCCGGCTGGTGGGCACCTGCTCACGGAGCTGATGGGTGAGCCAGCAAGGCCTCCTGCGAGGGCTGGGGTGGGTCTGGAGGCCACGCGGGGCTGCTCTGGCTTAGCGCTGCACGAGTGGAATGTGCCGGCCAGAGCAGGAGGGCACGCTGCCTCTCTCCTCGCCTGCGCCGAGGTGGTGCTGGGGCCGCATCGTGCTCCTGGAAGCCCCGGTGTCAGAGCTCATCCAGGAAATCCAAGGAGCTACAAGGACAGAATCAGAAAGAACTGATGAAACAGTGAAGGCAAGAAGTGTCATGACTTAGTAGCCTGTTTTTTGAGAACAACAACAAAAAAGAGTCACCCACTACAGTTTTGCTTTGGCCCCTTCTCAACACATGCCTTTCTCAGTGTCTACAGCCACTTGGAACAAATCCTTGCTGTGTCTTTACATTCAGACACCAGCCGGCACGGGGATTGCCAGCTGACAGGGACAGAAAAGCGGGGCTTTGCGTCTTTCTGTAAGCAGCGGATCAACGAGCTCAAACTTGTGAGTCTTGTGACCTTGCTGGAGTGTCTGCTCAGCCTTGCACAAACAGGCTTTCAAGAAGGACAGCATGAAAACTGCACATGCTGGAGCGATGTGTTTCTCCTGACATACACGTTCCCCCAAGGGCAGGTGGATGCTGCCTGTCTGGGGCCATCTCTGGGCACCTCACAAGTATTTTCTGTGTTCAGAGCAGTGGTCAGAGCGTTGAAATACAGTCAGCAGAGTCTGCTACACACCTGGGCTCCTCGTTCTTCTTGCCGGCTTGGATTTCCTGTTGCCCGTCTCTCAGTGCTCCGTTGCCAGCTTCCTCCTCTTCCTCTCAGGTTGCCCATCACTTGGCTCTTCACGGGATGGTCTTCTCTTCCTGTCCACTCGTGAAGAGCCCGGCAACCTTTGCATTGCACAATATGGTTAGAAAGGTAGCGCCAAGATAAACCTGGATAAGTCCTGCTCTTAATCAAAGCTAGCTCATCTTACCTGCTCTCCTCAGAGGCGCTACTCAGGTGTTCCCTTTCCAGAGTGACTGGAGGCACCTGCGAGGGAAATGTACAAGTGAAGATGTGACAGGGACCTACTTGCCCAGTGTCTAGCTCAGCTCTGAACTTTTGCAGAGCTCCAGGCTGGTGGCTGGAGGACCTTGCCTGTTCCCGTGGCAGCAGTCCCACCCTCTAAGGGGGGAGGATTTTTTGTCAAGCTTTTGTGGCCCTGCCATACCTCTGAGGCTTCTGCTTCTGCCCCTGGTGCTGGCAACTCCTCGGTGGATGCACTGGTAAGCCCAGCCTCCTCCTCCTCAAAGAGTTCCTCGTGGTGGTCAATGAGGAACTCCAGCAGCTGCGTCACCTGCACACAGCAGCAAACCATTAGTTTCCAGCCTGGTGGCTGAAAATGGGTCAGACAGCCCTTCCCACTCCTGATCCTCACTTTGCTGCAGAAGCTGCAGCTGTGGGGCTGCTCTTCCCAGCCGCTCCCCCAGCAGCATTTGCTGAAGGTGGGAGGCAGCCAGGAAGCTCTGAGCAGCCAAGCTGGGCTGGGCCCGGCAGGCTGTAGCCGGCCGTTCAACACAGCGTACCTTGCCGGTCACCTGCACCAGGACGTCCAGCGGCAGCGTGTCCTCCTCCGGTGGGCTGAGGAGGTTCGGCCCCACGCAGATGGCCAGGCTGGCCGCTGTCATCCTGCTGGTGCCGGCGTTGCTGCTGATGGTGTGCAGCAGGGTGAGCAGCTGCTTGAGGAGGAGCAGGTTGGGCTCGGGCAACTTGCTGGCCACGCTGAGGGAACAGGAACACAAGGTCAATCGAGGAGATGTTGTCAACACAGATCTAAGGAGGTTGATCTCAGCCAAGCCCACCCAAGGGAAGGCTCCCTGGCCATGCCTGCTTTACAGCAGAGGGGCTGCCTTGGATGAGATACGGCCACCTCCTTCCCTCCCTGCTCTGTTGGCAAGAGTGCCTTGCTGGGGCCACCTGCAATATCTGCGGGCATTGCCCCAAGCAGAAAAATGCTTCTGTGGCTCTGGCAGTGCCCGCACAGCAGCCAGGCTGCGGGCCACACTTACTCCTTCAGCCCCGCCAGCCTCTCCTGCCTGCTGGTGTTGTGCAGGGCGCTCATCCAGTCCTGGTACAGCTCTGCCTGCAGGAGCTTGGAGGGGATCTTGCGCAGGAACTCCTGCAATGGCAAGGGCTGCGGGTCAGGCTGTGCCCACTGCCGCCGGCAGCACAGGCAGCATCTCCAGCCCAGCACTCAGGCTGAGCAGCAGCTCCTGGGTTTGGGCTCCTGCTCTGGCAGGTGCCCGTCAGCACGGCCAGAGCCGGGAGCTGCTGGGCTCCATGTCAGCAGGGTTCACCTTCAGGATGGCGGCCAGGAGGTGCACCGGCTGGCTTTCCAGCTGCACCTGGGCGCCGCTGTCCAGGGCCTCCCGCAGCTCGCGGGTGGCGCGCTCGCCGGCCGCCAGCCGAAAGATCCCCTCGGTGGATGGTCCGTGCTCCTGCAGGAGAGCCAGCAGGTCCTACGGGGACAGAGGAGGACATTGCTGGGCTGGAGACACGCCCTGGGACAGGACAACCTCCTCAGGGGCAGGAGTGACTGTGGGAGGCTCTGCAGGTCTCCTTGGGGCAGGAGAGGGACTGGCTGGAGGTGAGTGATGTGGAGAAGAGGCAGCTTTGTCCCCAAGATCCATCTCCGTTACCCTGGACTGGAACACTTCCTCTCCAGAGGAGCCAGCGGGATGTGGATCGCCTGCCTGGGGGTGCTTACCTGGATGAGCTGGGGCAGAGAGCCGTCCTGGCTGCAGAGAGCTGCCAGGGGCCGGCCAAACAGAACCCCTGTGTGGCCAGAGCCTGATGGCTTGGCAGCCTCTGCAGCATCCGAGGTCCTTCGCCGTACGAAGGACCAGGGCAGCCACCTCCTCCTCCTCCTGTTGGTCCCACCTGGTGCCAAGGAGAAGGGAACAAAGAGCTGTGGTGAAGAAATGCCAGGCAAGCTCTCCTTGACAGTCTCAGTGTTCTTCCCCCACCACCGTGAGCGAGGGAAAAGCATAATTTGGGAGCAAGGGACCCTGGGGGCTCAGGTCTCTCCTGCTACAGAGCTGTGGTACAGACGTGCCCTGCAGGAAGGGCAGCAGTAGCTAAGGTGCAGCACGAGTGTCTGTCTGGGAGAGAAGGAGAGAAGGGCCGTCCTGCCCCCATCTTTCCCAAACTCACCAGCTGAGTGCCCAACTCCGCTTTCGCTGCTGGAGGAGACCAGAGGTGGTGGCTGCTTCTCTGCACCAGCCTGCAAGAAACGTGCTCTGCTCACTGAACAGCCCTGCAGCAGAAAGGTGCCCTGGCATTCTGCATCATGACCTGGCCATGTGTGAGAGATCTGGATGGCCCAGATTGCATCCCGAGCGATCCTCACCTTTGCCCGGCTCTGCCGGAGCAGTGGCTGGCCAGATGGCGGGACAGGCACGCACTGCTGCACGGGCTCAGGGTCGTCCCTGCAGAGCAGAGCAGACAGTGTTGGGCATGAGAAAAGTGGCTGCTGCGGGGTCTGCCTGTGCTGGGGTGTCCCCAAGACGTGGGGGATCTTACCTGGGCCCGCGGCAGCAGTTCACCTGGCCCATCCCGACGAGGACAGTAGACCTGTCACACTGGACACTCTTGTGCTTGAGATCCTGCCCCGTAGGCAGCAAAAAGGCTCCCAAAGGGCGCCCAAGTGCCGAGGAGTGCTGCTGGGGAAGAGCTGGGCTCTGCCCCGTGCCGCTCCCTGTTGGCACAGAACCGTTGCCGGGCCAGCGCCGGGTCAACACAGCATGGCGTTCTAACCGCCGTGGTGGGGGAGGGGCACTGGGGGTCTCCCCAGGATGCCCACGTCTCTCTCATCCTGGGCAACCCGCAGCTGGGCACAGCATTGCAGGCTGTGGCTCTCCACTGAACCAATGTCTATCAACTGAATGCTGGAGACATATAGTCCATCAATAAGTTTACAAATGTCCAGGTAGAAGTGGTGTTGTTCCTCTCAAGGAACACTGGAGAGGAGTCTGGCTTTGCGGTTGCAATAGCCAGAGCAGCTGCATTGCTGCCTTCTTGAGTGAGCAGCTGTCTGACCAACTCCAGGTTTTCACGGATTCAGAGCAGGGAATGTCTCAATACCATCAATCCATGATATTTACCTTTCTTTGGTCATAAACACACCAGGTCTCCAGCACCCTTCAGCTTCCTTTGCACACAATAAAATGTGGTCACATTCACTGAGAGAGACTTTCTTCGAATCCTGGGAGTCTGACCATACTCTTTCTTTCACTTGTGCCATTTTGTGGCCTCAGACGGGAGCTCTTTTGTTGTTACTTGGGGTACCTCGTCCCCCGACTCCTCATATGAGTATTCATTCTTAATCAACAGCTGTAGTGGGACAAGTAACTTGTCCGAACGATCCTGCAAATGTTCTAGTTGGGCAGGGGATACGTCAGTGTCTTCTTTCCTGTCCCTGTCCTTTCAAATGGCTTCTTACACCCCCATTCCGACTGGTCATCCTCTGCTCGCATTAGTTTTCAAACAACTCCTCCCTAAGGAAGCAGCTATTCGCCCTTCCTTCTTCTAATCGCAGCTGCAACGTTTTAACTGGATCTCGTAGAGATGCAATAGACTGGCTCTCTGTGTAACATTGTTGTTCCTTCTCTTCTGCCCCAGCTACCAAAGCTGCACCTAACACTGCACACACCATAGATTTTCCTTCGCCTTTTTGACCCCGAGCCTTGGGTTGCTAGGCAAGAATTGGGTACACAGGTGACTGTCAGCTTTACCAGTTTTTCTGAGTCCAGTCCAAGCCCGGTGGTGAGAGCTTGGAGTTCTGCTCCTCCAAGAAACAAAGCAGTATCTTCGGATGGTTTTCTATCTTTTCAGACTATGGGAGTGCTCTTCTAGAGGGGTGCTGTTGTGTATTTATAATGATCATGGCCAAAACATTGTGGTGAAAATATTCCATCCAGTTGCATGAGATGACACAATTCAGTATAGGGTGAACTGCGATAGACATATCAACGACAAGCTGATGAGCAACAGCCCAGGCCAGCTGGCCGATGCTGCAGGTCTGGAATGAGCTGGAGGGCACATAACCCCATCTTCTGTTATGCCCAGCTTGGCAAACAAAGGAGTAAAGCTGAGACCCGTCAACATGGTCCGAGACTTGTCGAGACTTGTCGGTCTTTTGCAATCACCCCTTTCCCCCCAGACTCTCCTCTACTTGGAGGGCTATAAAAAAGCTCACCTGAAACAGCACTGATAGGGAACCCACCACCCTGAGGACCCTCCGCCCACCAGCCTCGCCGCGGGAACTGGACCAGACACCGGAGGACGCTGCGCTCCTGAACCACAAACCGCAGCATCCTCATCGCGGGACACCGGAGGCCGTACATCATCATACAGGTCTCGTCATCCACACTGCGGAGCCATAAGAGTGGCTGGCTTGTTCGCCCTCTTTTCCTTTCTCTCTGCTCTTTCCTTCTCTCCTTTTTTCTATATCCCTATTTCTTTCTCTCTTCTTCCAGAAGCGGTGATACATTATTGTCTTTCTCTCTCTTATACCATAGTTTTCCTTCCCTCTCTACCACTCTCTTGCTCTCTTTCCTTTTGAACATAGAAGAGTAACATCATCTTAAGATCTGCTGGTGGATTCTTGTTAAATTTTGTCTTGGAGCAGCTAATGGTTGCCAATACATTGCTTGTAGAAGGACTTTTTGCTGTTACACTTTTGCCAAGCCACTCTTCGCTGTAACTAGTACTCTAACACGTACTTTTAGTAAAACTCATACTTGAATTGGACCCCTGGAGTGATTGTCTGGCATTCACTTTGCATAACTGCGCAGACTTAACCCAGAGTTTACATATGCCTGGTCTCATCTGTTTAGTAAGGGCACATGTCGCGTTTAGAGTCAACTCATCCCTCATCCCATCTGTTTGGAAGGGACAGGTACCTTACTTTAGTCAGCTTCAATGCCCCGATCTCCTCCTTGAGAGGTATCTTGCATAGTTAGACTTCTTACCTGTGGGTATTTAGAGGAAGCATTTCACTTTTTCCTCTCAGGTTGTCTAATATCTTTATAATGCAGATCTCTTACATCTCCTCGATTTAAAATTAATTGCAAATTTAAGCGTCTGTTTAATTGTTCCAAAGAAAATGGCAATATCAGCAAAATAACTAGAAATAGATATGGTGTGTATAGGTATTTCTTCTGATTTCATGCTTCTGTTTTCCTCAGATGGCAAAATCCCTACGATCAACCCGTGTGTCTTACATAACAATACGCAGATGATCAAGCATTAACCACCCACAACCACATTAGTGTCTTCCAATTGTCCAAGCCCATTGCAGATCTAGGGAACACAGACTAACATCATTGCTGACTTCATATCAGTGCCTGGGAAAAGGTGTCATTGATCATGAGCCAACAGGAATTCCCATACTTGAAGCAGCCTGAAATAGTACAGCTCTTCTCATCTGCCTTACTTCACTCTGTGCCCTCAAAGCCATGCAAAATGCAAACATAATGAGATGCAGTGTCTTTTTAAAACAAAAACAAACAAACAAACAAACAAACAAATAAATAAATAAAAAGGAAGTGGTTGTGCCCAACCTGTGTGAAGCCTTTCTAAGGGAGCAGTTGTCACAGCAGATGGTGTCTTTTTCATAATCCAGGTTGCAGAAATAGCAGTGAAGCAGTATGAATATTGTGTAGAGGTTGTAAATGTCGCAGCCTGTTATTGCCTGGGCACCTGTACAGAGCAGGTGTCAGTGCTATAAAAAATGTCCATCCTACGAGGCCACTTTTCTGAAGTGGAGAGGTACACAATGGAACTGCTGCTTCTTTTGGTTATGTGGTTTGAGCTCACACTGGGCAACGAAGCAGTCCGGAAAAGTGAAGCCCTTCATTAAATCCAAATGAATGACAAATAAATTTATCTTTAGCAAGAGACAGGAAAGAAATCAAATAACAAAATGTCCTCCAGGTGAGTACAAACAATGCCTCCAGCTCAGCCAAGTCTACCGCTGACCATGCTGTAAATGGTGCTGCTCACTGATGCAGAATCGAGCCAAGACTGTTTGGCAAAGGTCTTTCTTAAGTATGGACAAAATAAGAAGGGATATTAATATTATTATTTCTTTCTTCAAGACATATTCAAACCTGCAGTGATAAAAGCTCTGATATAGCATGCTATAAAACTCAAGGTGCTGAGTATTTGTACTTGTAAAGATCACAAACTGCTTCTACATCACACTTCGACAATTAATGCCCTGCATGAGGAGAAATATATTTCTAAGCTTCAAATTGATTTAATATGATGTTCACTACCAAATTACAGTTTATGTTCTTTTCCCAAATGTTTGTGCATTTGTATTACGATGTCATATACATCGGTGAATATAGCTGAATAATGTAAGACTTGGAAAATCCAAGAGGACTAAACTCAGGCCTGATTTAAAACGGCACAGCTCTGTCAAAGTCAATAAAGCCCAAAGATACAAATGAGTGGAAAGCCATCACCCAACTTTTCTTCAGTGTTTCTTTCGGACTGTTATCAGCAACAACAATGATGTTTAGTAATGTTATTGTTATTCTAATTTTTGTAACTAATCTTTGTAGATTTTTCAGATATTCATATTTGGGAGAAAATTACCCAAGATGTAGTTTCTTTTCAGGACAGGGTGCATTTTTAGGGATCTTGAAGGAAAATAATTAGTGAATGAGCCTTGGTTGCAATGCTGTTGACAAGGTAAAGGGTAGTTTTGTCCTCTTCATTTCGGTTACTGTGTAATATAAGGATCAAAAGTTGGCTAATAAAGGACCATGCGGGACTATGATCACGCATTTGAAGAAAATTAATAGCTCAGAGGATACAAACTGTATTAAAACATTTAGTTTTCCAACACTGGCAGCCACTAGGTGCCACTCTGTGCTATGGGGAGATCCCAGCAGTACCCTTGGTAAAAGAACAACGATGTCCGGATTCAAGGTATGTTGAGATCTGTTCTCTTTTCCTTCAGATACTGTGTGCTCTCTGTTATACTTTGCTCTATCATGATGTGTTCAGACAAGCAGAATTAACTCTCCAGAGTTAAATTTTGCTTCTTGTTTTTTGAACAGTTAGTTCTGCAGTTTTCAAACCTTATTATTGCGGCAGAATGAAGTGGACGGAAGCATAAAAATATATAAATGTAGCATGCTTGCTAAGCACAGCATTACTAAGTCAATACAATTATTTTTCAGCTAAGGATCTGAAAGGGATATGTAGGAACACTAAAAGTTAAATCAACATCGTATTGATATATAGAAGTGCTGATGGTGCAAGGGGAACAGAAACCAATCAACAGATTAATTGTTATCAGGAAAAATACTAATAGCTTCTCATTATCATGACTACAATGTATTTATTAGAGCAGACTGTATTTCTGTCTTCACCTGTTCATTAGAATGGTGCATCTCTTATTAACATTCAATTAGAATAAACCCTATTCTAAATTTAGTTTCATGTATAGATTTCTGAGAGCTGATTGCTGTTTCCAAACAGACAACTCACTTAACATAGTATCCTGTTCTTCCATCCCCTAAAACAGAAGCAAAAAGCCCAACCAAACCCAAAACACCGTTCATAATCCATCCTTTACCTTGCATCCAGCTCAACTGCTTCTGAGCTCATTCTTTGCTACAAGATGACCACCCTTACCTCTGGTCCAAGAGTACCACCAAAATAAAACACACTGAGTTTATTTCTACAGCTGCATTGAGTCTTTGTTTTTGAAGGTACCTTGATAAGGTGTTTCTATTCCCCTTTCCCTTCACCATTTGTGTCAGGTAGAATTAGATCATGAGTATATCTACAGAAAGAGGGGCAGATAAGCTTTCACTCTCTTCCTCATGCTCTTTGTTGTCTGGATGTAAAGGAGTTCTAAAGTACGTTAGATCAAATAGCACCATATTCTTCAGAGATTACTTCTAGTGAGAGAATTTACTCTCTGACTATACCGTGTTTTGCAACTGGCCAGGATGATTGTTCTGCAGCTGCTCAGACTCCAAAGCTCTTTGTGAAAACAACACAGACTCCAAGGTTAAGAGAGAATACACTGATCTCTGACTGCCGCCCAACTCATACATGTGTCTTGAGCTGAATGGGTACCTGATGTGATTTATCCCACTGCGCAAAGTAGACAGACTTGCCAACAGAGACTTCACATGATACATTAGGCTGCCTTCTAGAAAACTTTTAACTAGGTTATTCACCAATATTAGCTCTGGACACTGTTGCATTTTCATCTGAGCAGTGTGATATTTTCTGATTACTCCCTGTTTTTCAGGTCTTCATAGTTCAACTCTCTACATCAACAAGTGGCTGCTTGGACACCTGACTGTGGTAGGGAACAAACTCATTTACTTATAACCAAATTGTTCCCTTTCAGTGTGTAGCTGCAAGTGTTAACAAGGATCCAAGTCTGATGAAGATTCTCACAAAACCTTGACAGATAACTCAATCCAGTATGTTTGACTTCACTGGTGTTCCTTGTTCGTGGGTGTTTTTTAAGTATTAGAAGCACTTGCAGTCATCTTACAGAGGCAGAGTATCAAATATAAAACTTAATCCATCAGGAATTAAAATGTGGTTCTTCCCTAGGGAAAAAAAAATAAAATATATACATATATATATATATATATATATATATATATATATATATTCAGTTTACAAGTACCCAATGATAATTTTCCCAGTCTCCTCCTTCTTCTCTAGTAGCTTTTCCTATAAAGCAACATAACTTCTAAGAACTACCCTGATTTCTTTTCTCTCTGCCCCACATTCAACAATAAAAGCTCTGCAAGCCAAATGATATCTTTCCTGATGCCTTCATTGTTGCTGGGAATAGGGTTTGCATGGCTATAATTGAATGGAAGTAACAGCTGTGAATCTCCTTCATGCAGAAACTGCTACCAGGAACAAGACAGAAAAATTGCTTACCTGTTTTCAGGGAAAAGAGATGTAAATTCCAGCAATGGTCTTCTAACTTCCATATTAGCTACTGGCTAAAAAGACCCTTTTGAGATCACAGACAGGGCTAATTATCTTGTCTTTTCTTCACACCACCCTTGCAAAACAAGAGGATGCCGTGATAACAAAGAGAGCATATTTCAGAGACACTAGTGTTCGTACTGACTGATATGCGTTGCAAAACTTAGCACTACCTGTTGTAACCAGTACAATTGGTTTCATTACTTTCATACCATTATGACTGCAACACACTCACTGGTACTCCAGAAACCCATTATTCTACCTCTGTCTGCTCCTCAGTCTCAGTAAATGTACAAAACCAGCCTCAACTAGCTCTCTCATGACATCTGGGTTGGACATTAGGTCCTCTAGTCAAAAATCTTCAGCTTCCTTATTCATTCCTCACCTAACACAGTTTAGTTTGGAACGCGGGAAAGGGTTATCCCGCAGGGGCAAAAGGATGCTGGGGCAGGAATTAGCTGGGCTCATTTGGAGAGCTTTAAACTAGGCTCGAAGGGGGATGGGGCTGTAGCTGGGCTTGTCCAGGTGGGGCAGCATTCTAAAACTGATGAGGACCGGGTGGCCTCCTATGCCCCTAGGGAGAAATTGGTGTGCTCTGCTTGCTCCCTAAAATGCCTGTACACCAATGCGTGCAGCATGGGGAATAAGCAGGAGGAGTTAGAATCCTGTGTTCGGTCGGGAGATTATGATCTGGTGGCAATTACAGAAACATGGTGGGACAGTTCACATGACTGGAATGTGGTCATGGACGGCTATGCCCTTTTCAGGAAAGACAGGCCAGTCAGACGTGGTGG
This sequence comes from Columba livia, assembly GCF_036013475.1. Classification (NCBI taxonomy): domain Eukaryota; kingdom Metazoa; phylum Chordata; class Aves; order Columbiformes; family Columbidae; genus Columba; species Columba livia. Next base: position 7,250,034 of record NC_088602.1, read on the forward strand.
TGGAGTTGCTCTCTATGTGAGAGAGCAACTACAATGTACTAAATTCTGCCCAGGAGTGGATGACGAGCGAGTTGAGAGTGTATGGGTCAGGATCAAGGGGCAGGCTGGCAGGGGTGACACTGTTGTCGGCGTCTGTTACAGGCCACCAGATCAGGCTGAGGAAGTTGATGAGGCCTGATGAGTTGATGGGCAGTTGAGAGTGGCCTCACAGTCACAGGCCCTGGTTGTTGTGGGGGATTTTAACTTCCCTGATGTTCGCTGGAAGGACCATTCAGCCAGCCAGCCACAGTCCAGGAGGTTCCTCCAGTGCATTGATGATAACTTCCTCATGCAGATGGTGGAGGAGCCAACTAGGAGAGGTGCACTGCTGGATCTCATCCTCACTAACAAGGAGGGTCTGGTCGAAGTAGTAAACGTTGAAGGCTGCCTGGGTTGCAGTGACCACGAGATGGTGGAGTTCAGCATCTTGTGTGGCAGGAACAGAATAGCAAGTAGAATTGCAACCCTGGACTTTAGCAGGGCTAACTTTGGCCTTTTCAAGCAATTGCTGGGGGAAATCCCATGGGCAAGACTGCTTGAAGGAAAAGAGGCCTAAGATAGCTGGATTGCGTTCAGAGATTGCTTCTCCCACGCTCAGGATCAGAGCATCCCCACACGAAGGAAGTCAAAGAAGGGAGCCAGGAGGCCTGCGTGGTTGAATAGGGATCTGTTGGGTATGCTCAAGCAGAAGAGGAGAGTTTACAGGTCATGGAAGCAGGGGCTGGCCACTTGGGAGGAATATAAGGCTGCTGTTAGAGGATGTAGGAAGGCAGCTAGGATAGCCAAGGCCTCCTTAGAATTACAGCTGGCGAGAGGGGTCAAGGACAGCAAAAAGAACTTTTTCAAATACATAGCAGATAAAAATAATACCAGAGGCAATGTAGGCCCACTGATGAATGGGGTGGGTGCCCTGGTGGCAGAAGATACAGAGAAGGCAGAATTACTGAATGCCTTCTTTGTCTCCATCTACTCTGCCGGAGGCTGTCCTGGGGAGCCCTGTACCCCTGAGACCCCGGATGAAGTCAGGTCAATGGAGGAGTTTGCTTTAGTCGATGAGGACCGGGTTAGGGAGCAATTAAATAGTCTGCACATCCATAAATCCATGGGTCCAGATGGGATGCATCCACGGGTGCTGAGGGAGCTGGCTGAAGTCATTGCTGGACCGCTCTCCATCATCTTTGCCAAGTCTTGGGAAACAGGGGAGGTGCCCGAGGATTGGAGGAAAGCAAATGTCACTGCAGTCTTCAAAAAGGGCAAGAAGGAGGACCCGGGTAATTATAGACCAGTCAGCCTCACCTCTGTCCCTGGGAAAGTAATGGAACAGCTTATCCTTGGTGCCATCTCAAGGCATATCAAGGATAAGAGGGTTATTAGGGGCAGTCAGCATGGCTTTACCAAGGGTAAGTCATGCTTGACCAACCTCATAGCCTTTTATGAGAATGTAACAAGGTGGATGGATGATGGCAAAGCGGTGGATGTGATCTACCTTGGCTTCAGTAAAGCCTTTGACACAGTCTCCCACAGCATCCTCACAGCTAAGTTGAGGAGGTGTGGTCTAGACAATAGAGTAGTGAGGTGGGTTGCAAACTGGCTTAAGGAGAGAAGCCAGAGAGTGGTAGTCAAGGGTGCGGAGTCTAGTTGGAGGCCAGTATCTAGTGGAGTGCCTCAGGGGTCAGTATTGGGGCCAATATTATTCAATATATTCATTAACGATTTAGACGAGGGAATAGAGTGTACTATCAGCAAGTTTGCTGATGACACTAAGCTGGGAGGGGTGGCTGTCACGCCAGAAGGCTGTGCTGCCATCCAGCGGGACCTGGACAGGCTGGAGAGTTGGGCAGGGAATAACCTGATGAAATTTAACAAGGGCAAGTGTAGAGACCTGCATCTGGGCAGGAACAACCCCACGTTCCAGTATAGGTTGGGAAATTACATATTAGAGAGCAGTGTAGGGGAAAGGGACCTGGGGGTCCTGGTGGACAACAGGATGACCATGAGACAGCACTGTGCCCTTGTGGCCAGGAAGGACAATGGCATCCTGGGGTGTATTACAAGGGGGGTGGTTAGTAGATCGAGAGAGGTCCTCCTTCCCCTCTACTCCGCCCTGGTGGGACCACATCTGGAATATTGTGTCCAGTTCTGGGCCCCTCAGTTCCAGAAGGACAGGGAACTGCTCGAGAGGGTCCAGCGTAGGGCAATGAAGATGATTAAGGGAGTGGAGCACCTCCCTTATGAAGAAAGGCTGAGGGAGCTCAGTCTCTTTAGTTTGGAGAAGAGGAGACTAAGGGGGGACCTTATCAGTGTTTATAAATATATAAAGGGTGAGTGCCACGAGGATGGAGCCAGGCTCTTCTTGGTGCCAAACAATGATAGGACAAGTGGTAATGGGATCAAGCTGGAACACAAGAGGTTCCTCTTAAATTTGAGAAGAAACTTCTTCTCAGTGAGGGTGACAGAGCATTGGAACAGGCTGCCCAGGGAGGTTGTGGAGTCTCCTTCTCTGGAGACATTCAAAACCCACCTGGACATGTTCCTGTGCAACCTCACCTAGGCGTTCCTGCTCCAGTGGGGGGATTGGACTAGATGATCTTTTGAGGTCCCTTCCAATCCCAAACATACTGTGATACTGTAAATGGATGTATGAAACTATGTTAAAGGCATCTAACATCTGTCTACTGCATAAGACCACAGCCTGCATCTAAACTAGATGTTTGCAAAGTGAAGCTATAGGTCATAGGCATAAGAAGAGCTGTTCTAAAAGTTAGGACCTCAGCAGTGATGAAGCCACTTCACCACTGACACCTCACCAGAAGCAAGTTCTGAATGAATTTCTTCCTTCTACCTGCGGCAATCCTAGGTTGCCACAGTACAAAAACATACAGTGTAAATGTGTCCCAGGTAAAATCATATTGTTCAGTTTCAGATAGTCCAAATATTAAAACTAGCACAGATATTTTCCCTATTTACAGTTTGCTTATGATTAATGACACATAAAAGAGTTCATTGGTGTCTTTTTCATCATGGTGACAACATACTCTTGTCTCACTAGCCTCAGAGGTTTCAATGTATAGTTCAATAAGGCTACAGACCTTCGAATTACCTAAATATATTTGCTCGTATAGAACTGTCATCTCTTGCTTGTGGTCCAGCCTTCACAGCTGGCCAGCCTCATCTTCAGTTTAGATGCCACACATGAGAACATCATAAAATACTCACTGTCTTGAACATCAGCAAGAGATCTTCCAGTTTCTGGGAGATAAATTATTCTGATTAAGTGGAAATGGACTCCAACAGCATATGAAAAGCTAATACTGTTCTCACTACAGGACAATGAATCACTATCTCTGATTCTCAAACAAGCCCCTTCTTCTCATAAAATATCTTTTCAGAAGTCCTTTTCTTCAGAACAGCAACATTTACCACAGTACATGCAATCAGATGAACTGCAATACATTATTTAAAGCTGCAATGATAAGGCCCTGTTACTGACCTACAACCTTCCTGTCAGCCTCTGTTTAATCTGCCAAATTGGTCTCCAAGGAACTATCTAGGGTATTAAACTGCTTCATCAATCTTGAGTGCCTACAAGTCTCTGCAGAAGACAGTAGAACTCCTGCAGTGAATTATGATCCTTCACTAAAAGGATCATGAGCATTTGGAAAACCTTTCCACACATCATGACTTTGCTTATGGACATTGCTTATGTCCATTAGCCCACAACATACCTCCATTCCCAGACTTCATTACAGCCAGGAACCTCAAACATCCAGAAGTACTGATAAAAGGAATTCTATCCTAATGTTTCACATGAATTATTAAGGCCAACCTCAAGTGAAACAGTTAAGGCAGCATTTGAAGACAAAAACACCTTAAAATAGACTAGAATCCAAGGAACTCAAGTCATCCAACCTTGATATATTTATTCATAGCCATAGCCAATTTACATTCAGTTCCAAGCTTGATATAATTTGGATTCAAACTAGGACTAGCAACTAAAACCACAGATGGAAGATTTTATAATTTCAATACATAAATGCATTTCCCTTGGCACCTCTGGAACTTTCGATACTTCAGACTTGCCTGAAAAAGGTGACAGGCAAAAAACTGCTAAAATTTCTAAAAATATTTATAATCTTCCCGTCACTTCTGATCAGATCTTTTCCTGCAAGAGCTGAATCCTTCATCAGTGGAGTTACACAAGGTCCAGTTTCTCTTTTATACTTTTTACCACACACATGGAAGCACCAAGTTAATTGCTGAGGAAATCTGAGCTCAAGTGACATTCATGTGCAGATGAAGTACAGAAACTCCTCTACCTCACAGCTGCAGGCTTTACCATCATTCCTGAAAAAGGCCACTGGTAAGATGAGATCTGCTAATGGGAATGCATATTTGGCTGAACCCAAAATCCCAGAGAGAGGCTTACAACAATTGAGCATCTACAACCATAACAGAGCCTGTGATATTGAAAATACATGCCTGAAAATCATCAAATTTGTTGATAGGTTCGTAGCACTTTCTGGATTCCTGATTGATATTATCAGTGCTATAAAGCTACATCCACACATTTTTATCAGATTTGTTTACCTAGGAGATTCTGGCTGATACTGCTGTATGATGAGACAATAATTATTAATGCCATAATTTTTTCTTGGTGTTACCACACTGATGTAATATAACTAGGCATGAAACTTTCAACATTTCTGGAACTCCAGTTATCTCTTCAACTTCTTATTAGTTTATGTCTTGGAAAAGTAGTTAGTGATTAATTTAGATCAGAAACTTTCCTTTCTCATCTTCTGTAATAATCTTATCTGCATCATGGATATACTCATTACAACTAGGCCATTCCATATAAGACCCAGTATAATCTGGATTCACACTCAGAAAAGGATCTGATAGAAGATAACTACCTCTATCAATAGATCAAACCTATCCTTGCTCTTCCATAAAATTTAGATTAAATTTAAGGTCTCAAGTTTTATTTTTCAAATATCCTCCATTATAAAGTCCATAGAGGTGAAGAGAAGCTAAGACCTTTACAGTGACCACAAAGCCCACAATAGTATTTTTCTGGCTCAGTTGAGTGCTATACATTTCCTATGTAAGGTCACTGTAGTAACACCACTTTTGACAGCAAGGGTAGCAATATCCAACTTGTATATTCAAGTAAGTACCTATATTAATGAAGTACATATGCTAATTGTTTGTATAGCTGCTTTAGAAAATTTCTTTATTGATAATATTTAATTCAGTTAAGCATGTTTAAGAGGTAGGAACTAACTTCTGGTTATCAAGCTAAACTGGGAAAGAAAAGAAAAGATATTAATGTCAGTAAGCTTTGTAAGCTCTAGCACTAGGCTATAATCAAACTTTAGCCTTTACTCCCTATTGTTAATTCTGTAGTTCTTTCATCAACTCAGTACTCTTGATCCTAATGTAAGATCTGCCAGCTCATCAGTACATGCGTAAACACATTTCTAATTCATTTACTTTATTGATTTAAAGTTTAGCAAAAAAAAAAAAAAAAGTGGATTCCCTGGAAGCTAGATGATACATGCATGTCTTATTACTCATTTCAATTTTCTTCTGTTCCAGGCAAATTTTACCATAAAGAAAAGCTCATAAGCCTCAATCCGAAAGGTATAACCAGTACATAATATTGTAAAAGCAGGAAAATATTAGGCTGTGCAGCCGCCCTCGCTTTAGTTAAAAGTATTTTTAATGACTTCATCCTTCATGGTTGCCCAAAGCACCCTGTGAAATAAACCTTTAACTCTTACATCGTTTCTGTCTTAAGGGTAATGAGCCATATGTGAAGACATCTGCAATGCCTGAAAAGAACGATCATTAATTAGAGAGAAGACAGGACACTAACTGATTGCTAATATGGAGGGGGGAAAAAAAAAAAAAAAAAACAACCTTTCAAAAAGTCACTGGGATTAAGAAAGAAAATTTGTCCTTTAGTTTGCAAGATGTTCATACTGTAGGTATGATTTTTATTTCTTGAATGTACTGGGTAGTACAATTACTACACTGTGAGAGCGAGAAACCAGAGAGGAGACAGAGAGCCAAGAGAAGGGAATTCTGTGAAAAAGGCTAAGACAACAGCATATGTTGTTTGTATAGAAACCTCTTTCTGACTTATCTGGAAAGTCTGAAGGAAGACACAAAAGTAGGGCACAGATTGTAGGCTTAACCTCTTATTTCCCCTGCTCTAATTGCCCTTAGTTTACAAACTACAAGGTCAGACACTCTAATCTTGCATCTTTCTCTGGAACTCGGTGAAGCCTTGACATCTCCTCCTGACTGAACATCCATTTTGAGCCACCTTCATTTACACCTTTATGTGGCACCATGTGGTGTCAGGCACACCATCCTGCAGGGACAGCCCTATCTGCTGCCTTGGTGAAGCATGTGAAGCTGTAACTGCAGCAGAGTGGGGTTTTTGTAAAAGATTGTGATTTCTTTATTGGTAGCGATCCCTGTTTGGTTTTGGTTTTGTTTTGGGCTTTTTTTTCCTGTCTTGGAGAAAAACAGCTGGAAGTGTTTTTCAATTGAAAGAACAGAATACATGCATAGGACAGAGAAAATAATTTATAGCAAGAAGTGGAAAGAATGATTCATGCCAGGGCAAGATAAGAGGAATGAATCATCACCTTGCTGATCTCTCCCCATTGATCATAAAGGGAAATGAGACAGCTAGTTCAGAACAGATGCCTGACTTTTAGACTCCTGAAGTCAGGCGACTGTAATCCCTGTCAAACTTGAGAGATGAGTGGTTTCAAGTCCCAAGTTCTCTGTGTTCTCAGAGGTAGCTCCAGGCCAGAAGTTTGTCTTGCATCCAGGTTAGTGCTAGTTGGACTCTGTATCTTGGGTTTTATCATAAAGACCTACTTGGCAGTTATATTCCCTGAGGAGGGGTATATTTGCCAGGAAACCTGCGCTTTTTATAGACTTGCAAGCACGTTCTTCCATCCTTTACAACAGCTATGTACATAAATAACACTGACTTTTGCAGGATTTCTGCTCTCCTCCTCTGTTTCTCTGTTTTGTATTTCCTAACTGATGTGAAAACATACTAATTAAGGTTATGTATATAGCTTTTACATATTTGGTGTGATAATTGATCAATAATACCATGCTCCCTCCTAATGGGAGAAATCTCAGTCTACAAGGTACCAACTATATAATGTATACACAACAGAATTGGTACCCAGGTACAGGAGTAAAAAGGCACAAATTCAACATAAATCATCTTGACTTAGTGTGGCTCCAAATCTCAATTAATAAAATCTGTTGTTATATCACATCTAAATGAGACCTACTTGCTGCCACAACACTTTTTAACATGGAGCACAAGTGCTCTAGTCTGTGTCTATTCACTTCCAGCTAGACAGATAATGGGAGCATATATTTTTTTCAGCTGAAACAAACCCTCAGGACTGAAGCTGAGAGTGGCCTCACAGTCACAGGCCCTGGTTGTTGTAGGGGGATTTTAACTTCCCTGATGTTCGCTGGAAGGACCATTCAGCCAGCCAGCCACAGTCCAGGAGGTTCCTCCAGTGCATTGATGATAACTTCCTCATGCAGATGGTGGAGGAGCCAACTAGGAGAGGTGCATTGCTGGATCTCATCCTCACTAACAAGGAGGGTCTGGTTGAAGAAGTAAAGGTTGAGGGCTGCCTGGGTTGCAGTGACCACGAGATGGTGGAGTTCAGCATCTCGTGTGGCAGGAACAGAATAGCAAGTAGAATTGCAACCCTGGACTTTAGCAGGGCTAACTTTGGCCTTTTCAAGCAATTGCTGGGGGAAATCCCATGGGCAAGACTGCTTGAAGGAAAAGGGGCCCAAGATAGCTGGATTGCATTCAGAGATTGCTTCTCCCACGCTCAGGATCAGAGCATCCCCACACGAAGGAAGTCAAGGAAGGGAGCCAGGAGGCCTGCGTGGTTGAATAGGGATCTGTTGGGTATGCTCAAGCAGAAGAGGAGAGTTTACAGGTCATGGAAGCAGGGGCTGGCCACTTGGGAGGAATATAAGGCTGCTGTTAGAGGATGTAGGAAGGCAGCTGGGATAGCCAAGGCCTCCTTAGAATTACAGCTGGCGAGAGGGGTCAAGGACAGCAAAAAGAACTTTTTCAAATACATAGCAGATAAAACTAATACCAGAGGCAATGTAGGCCCACTGATGAATGGGGTGGGTGCTCTGGTGGCAGAAGATACAGAGAAGGCAGAATTACTGAATGCCTTCTTTGTCTCTGTCTACTCTGCCGGAGGCTGTCCTGGGGAGCCCTGTACCCCTGAGACCCCGGATGAAGCCAGGTCAATGGAGGAGTTTGCTTTAGTCGATGAGGACCGGGTTAGGGAGCAATTAAATAGTCTGCACATCCATAAATCCATGGGTCCAGATGGGATGCATCCACGGGTGCTGAGGGAGCTGGCTGAAGTCATTGCTGGACCGCTCTCCATCATCTTTGACAAGTCTTGGGAAACAGGGGAGGTGCCCAAGGATTGGAGGAAAGCAAATGTCACTGCAGTCTTCAAAAGGGGCAAGAAGGAGGACCCGGGTAATTATAGACCGGTCAGCCTCACCTCTGTCCCTGGGAAAGTAGTGGAACAGCCTATCCTTGGTGCCATCTCAAGGCATATCAAGGATAAAAGGGTTATTAGGGGCAGTCAGCATGGCTTTACCAAGGGTAAGTCATGCTTGACCAACCTCATAGCCTTTTATGAGAATGTAACAAGGTGGATGGATGATGGCAAAGCGGTGGATGTGATCTACCTTGACTTCAGTAAAGCCTTTGACACAGTCTCCCACAGCATCCTCACAGCTAAGTTGAGGAGGTGTGGTCTAGACAATAGAGTAGTGAGGTGGGTTGCAAACTGGCTTAAGGAGAGAAGCCAGAGAGTGGTAGTCAAGGGTGCGGAGTCTAGTTGGAGGCCAGTATCTAGTGGAGTGCCTCAGGGGTCAGTACTGGGGCCAATATTATTCAATATATTCATTAACGATTTAGACGGGGGAACAGAGTGTACTATCAGCAAGTTTGCTGATGACACTAAGCTGGGAGGAGTGGCTGACACGCCAGAAGGCTGTGCTGCCATCCAGAGACCTGGACAGGCTGGAGAGTTGGGCGGGGAATAACCTGATGAAATTTAACAAGGGCAAGTGTAGAGACCTGCATCTGGGCAGGAACAACCCCACGTTCCAGTATAGGTTGGGAAATTACATATTAGAGAGTAGTGTAGGGGAAAGAGACCTGGGGGTCCTGGTGGACAACAGGATGACCATGAGCCAGCACTGTGCCCTTGTGGCCAGGAAGGACAATGGCATCCTGGGGTGTATTACAAGGGGGGTGGTTAGTAGATCGAGAGAGGTCCTCCTTCCCCTCTACTTCCCCCTGGTGAGACCACATCTGGAATATTGTGTCCAGTTCTGGGCCCCTCAGTTCAAGAAGGACAGGGAACTGCTGGAGAGAGTCCAGCGCAGGGCAACGAAGATGATGAAGGGAGTGGAGCATCTCCCTTATGAAGAAAGGCTGAGGGAGCTGGGTCTCTTTAGTTTGGAGAAGAGGAGACTGAGGTGTGACCTTATTAATGTTTATAAATATATAAAGGGTGAGTGCCACGAGGGTGGAGCCAGGCTCTTCTCGGTGGCAAGCAATGATAGAGCAAGCGGTAATGGGATCAAGCTGGAACACAGGAGGTTCCACTTAAATTTGAGAAGAAACTTCTTCTCAGTGAGGGTGACAGACACTGGAACAGGCTGCCCAGGGAGGTTGTGGAGTCTCCTTCGCTGGAGACATTCAAAACCCACCTGGACATGTTCCTGTGCGACCTCACCTAGGCGTTCCTGCTCCAGCAGGGGGATTGGACTAGATGATCTTTTGAGGTCCCTTCCAATCCCAAACATACTGTGATACTGTGATGCTGTGATACTGTGATACTGTCATTTCTTCCTATTTTGTTGCCGTTGTATTTTTATTACGTGCAGTTTCTTATGGTTTCCTTTCAGCGACCCAACAAATTATAATCCAGTGACTTCCATGTGTTATTGAAGACTTCACAGGGAAGCAATGAACAAAAATTTAAGAAAACTTCCTTCATGTTTTATATAAAAGAAGCATTTTTTTGATAGGGAGATCCAGTATACCAGTGCTTTAGATTTTCAGGAAATACAACTTATCCCAAATTCCCATTTTTTAGATACCTATATAAATGGAAACTGTGGGCTTCATGAAAAAGTACTATTTAATTTTCCTGCTCAGCTGAGGAATTTGGGCCTGTGCATTTAGCGTGTTCCCCAGGTAAGACTGCTCTGGAAGCGTGACAATCACCAAATGAGGATTTAGATGCATTCTGGGAGTTTCTGGAGCATAAGCCCTTGGCAGATGGAGACAGCATCTAAACAATTCTGCCAGATTCAAGCCAGAATTATGATTAATGTATATACATGACCTGTGGAAGTTAGAAAGAATATTTGTAACAAAAATAAAGAAGTTCTGGCAGAAACCTCCAAGAGGATCAGCCTCCTCCTGATGCTGCTGCTGCTAACTCCAATTAGCAAAATAATGCAAAATAGTGGTCTGCTGAATGATCACTACTTTTTTTCCAAGAGCACAGGATAATGGCAAATAAAGAGATTACGAGGTACAATATGTTCTCTGTTTAGGACATTTGATCTACTGACTGCTGCTTTCTTGAAAGTAACAGACACAGTAGCACCGTGCATAACGTAGTAGCTCCTCAAAGGACAGTGTTCCTTATGGAGTGAGGGAAATGAAAGTCTGTACTGATATTTCTTAAGTCATCAGTCATTCAAAGCAGTAAATAAACTCTCTGTAGCATATTAAAAAAAATTACCACATGTAATGCTAACACTTATACTCTAAGAAAGAAAATGAATATGATCTTGCTTCTTGGTATTGACATCCTAGTGACTAACATGGAGGAAATCACAGCTCTCAGACAAAGAGATAGACCTCAGGTGACACTTGGAATTAGGAAAAACACACTGGAAATAAATGTCTCTCTTGAACCATTACGAGAAGATTGCTTTAAATGTGGGGGTTTGCTCCAAACAACAGCTTAGCAATTTCTGAATTTTAGAAGGAAAATCTTTTTTGTTTTACTTGAAACACTTATGGATCCTAGCCCAGCCCTCAGTGACAGATGTCGATAACACAAAAACCACAACTGACAGAAATTTTCATCATAAAAAAATATATATTATGACTAAGATATCCATTCTGCCAGCACTTATTTGTAACCTTCACTTCTAACAGACAAACATTTCAACATTTGTAGCATCAGGGCCTAAGTTTAACTGTTGTTTTTTTTTCAATAATACAGCTTGTTTGTTGTTTCCCTACATGTGTTATTAGGGCAGCAGAAGCTGACTTATTAGTTGCAGGGACAAGACATACACAGTCAGTGATTTTCAGGCTTGAGGTTACAAGCCTGTAAACATCAACAGAAGTGGGACTGGAGTCCTGAAAATAGTCAAAAGCAGAAAAAAATTGGGAGGTTACTAAAATAAGCCTTGAATTCTGCACCAGAAGGGATGTGATAAAACTCCCTAGGTATATATACCTTCCAAACACTTTTGTAAAGGAAGTTAACATATTTATCATTGCACATCTGGGGAAACAGGCTCCTGAAGGAAAACAGCCCTGAATGATCATATTCAGAAGTGCACTCTTGTCTTTCAAATGGAGCTATTCCTGATACACCCCATTGGGACAGCATGGCTAATCTCGATTGGGAGATTCACCTCACACATCCAAGCAAGTAGACACATCCTCTTTACTCTCTTCTTGGCTCAGTGAAGGGAAACAGGGACCCATAGGGCAAAACACACCTGACCTCTTTCAGGTAACTGCTGTAAACCCTAGAGGGCCAGAGGGTGACCTTCTCTCAGGTCTGTAAGAGGAACTGAGGGTCATCATGGCAGGTTGAACTCAGTGATCTCATGTAAAGTGAGATGCATCCAGCCTCAAATCACTGCACTGAAGAAACAGACAAAATTTGGTGTCCTAAAAGGATTCAGAAGTCAGATCTTGTCTGACATAATCTTGCCTAGGTGTTTAGAAAAGATAATCAAGTTTTGGTATCCGCAGCAGCTAGATTTGGACCTTGAGACTCCTGCTCTGGTGATCACAAACATAGCTATACATGCATGTTTAGTGCATGGACCTGTTGGACTGAGTCCAAAGGAGGACACAAAGATGATCAGAGGGCTGGAACACCTCTATGAAGACATGCTAAGAAAGTTGGGTTTGTTCAGCTTGAGGAAGAGAAGGCTCCAGGGAGATCTTACAGCAGCTTCCAGTACCTAAAGTGGACCTACAAGAAAGATGGAGAGGGACATGTTACAAGGGCATGTAGGGATAGGACAAGAGGTAATGGTTTTAAACTGAAAGAGGGGAGATCTAGATGAGATAGAAGGAAGACATTTTTCACCATGAGGGTGGTGAGGCACTGGAACAGGCTGCCCAGAGAAGCTGTGGATGCCCCATCCCTGGAAGCATTCAAGGCCAGGTTGGATGGGGCTTTGAGCAACCTGGTCTAGTGGAAGGTGTCCCTGCCTATGGCAGGGGGGTTGGAATTAGATGAATTTAGTGGTCCTTCCCCACGCAAACCATTCAATGGTGTTATGATTCTATGACTGTACGATACAGCCAAGCAGCAGTATTTTATCCTCATGCAAGCATCTATTTTTCTTGCCCTCCACCTCCTGGAGAAAAACATTCTCCTCCTCTTTCTCCTCTTCCTCACAAACGAATGATTGCTTCCCCACCTGTGTCACACAGCCACACTTCCATCTCCCTTAACACGATCCACCATACTCAGCCTATTCTGTAAAGCTAGGAGAGCATCTATTGATGGAAATTTTTAAAAGTCCATTTTCATAAAATCACAGAATCATAGAATCATTTATGTTGAAAAAAACCCTTTAAGATCATCGAGTCCATCCATTAATCTAGCACTGCCAAGTCCACCACTGAACTATGTCCCTAAGAAACTCATCTATGCATCTTTTAAACACCTCCAGGGATTGTGACTCCACCACTTCTCTGGGCAGCCCGTTCTAACGCCTGACAACCCTTTCCATGAAGGAAATTTTCCTCATATCAAATCTAAACCTCTCCCACCTCCTCCTCTTCAATTTGAAACAGATATCTGCCCTCCTGATGCTGGGGTATCAAAGATGCACAAACATGAGGCTAAGAGCATCCTATCCTTTCTGTGTGCTGTTGGTGTACCTTCACTGTTCTTGCCCTTTGGATGCCCTAGAGTTTTTGCAGATCTTTTGTGGAGGTATTTTAAAAGACCTCCAGGAGTGTGGGGGGAAAAGCTCCACTTCCCTTTTCCTAAAATACTGAGATTTTCTTATTCATCCCTTGTTGCCTTAAGGATGATAAAGTTGCCTAAATGTATGTGCTTCACATTATATTTTTCTTTTCAGAGTCTCATCAGGAGAAGCAATGTGGTCCAATTTCCTCCCCGCTCCCAGCAACTGAACCATAAATTGGCAAGCTCACCAAATGAGGGAACATAAGTGTAATTGCACTTAATTGACAGGGCATCACACATAGCAAACTACAAGTTCAAGGGCGGAAACATTAATGACAGCACCGTGTATATATAGCGGCAGTCATTTTTGATCAGGAATCGGATGCGGAGATGTTTTAATTGCCATACTTAATGTTCTACATGCCGTGCTACATTTAACTTATTTGAAAGCTGGTGTGCAGATTGCACAGTGTTAGAACATTAATAAATTGCTGCTGCATGTTGTTCCAATTGAAGAGAGAATATGATTATCAGCTCAGGCTGCATTTTACAAACACTTATATTTTACTTAGCCAAGGAAACAATGCTTCCCTTATTAACTTTTCTTATGCTTCAACAAAAGTTACACAATTATTTTTTTCTCAAGGTAAGTCACCTTAAAACCCAGCAATGTTTTCTGTCAAATGCAGTGAAACCAGAGCAGGCAGCAGTTTGCATAACCTTCAGGACACAGTATCTCCTGTCCAGACCATGTCTTCCTCATGGCTCAAAATCACACATACGGTCTCTTCATCTGTAATGGGTGGCTGTCACTGACAGTACCTTTAATGTTCTTATCCTAACGGAAACAAATTGAGTGCATTTTTGGTTTTGTTTCCCTTTTTTTTTTTTTTTAAGAGGACCAGCCAAAAGGCTGGATTATTACTTAAAAGAGGACTGATTTTCAGCAAATCTTTGCAAAGTGCTTAAAATTGGCAGGGAAAAAAAAAATATATAAAACCCAGAAGTGATCAAGGTGATTTCAGAAATCCTGCCCACAAAACATAGCTGTAGAACTTCATGGGCTTTTATATAACGAAGATCTGTATGACCACTGTTCAGTATAAGTATATTTCAAACACACAGCTAAGCTTTATATTCATGTTCTGATCCTAAATCCTTTATTGACATGAGATAAAATGTAGTCCATGGTTGTAAGGGGATTCTGTCCATCAGAAGACCACAATACTGCTAAGAATTGGAGCCAGGAGAGCATCCACAGAGTTCTGTATTTATTCACTCTGCCATTTTTTTAAGGAATAAAATCTTTGGTCCCACTCCTGGTTCCATTTGTATGCACACACCAGCTAATCTGAGTAGTCATTTAGTTCACAAATGTTCGAGTCACAGCTTCAGATTTTACTCTCTTGCCTTTATGCTAGCTGTTATCAGAAGTGCTTTTATATGAATTAACAGAGGCCAATTAGCAGTAGCTTTAGATAAGCTTTTATTTGTTTGATTGTATAGCAAAGAAATTAAATGACAGATGCTTTATCTTAAAGTTACAAAACCAAAATAGTTAACTGGTATAATACAAACACAGAACTATCCTTATAGGACTGGCACATTCAGAATATCACCATAATTAATGTTTAAAAGGGTGGAAATTAAGGCAAAGAATGTACACAGTAGTGGGCTTGTTCTACAGGAGTAGATACATTATGAATACAAAACAACAGATGTACATAAATGAAGAAAGAATACTATAGAAGCCTTTACAAGATTTTCCATTGTTTCCCTGTTTCTCCACACATTAGCTTGGAAACGGTAATTATTTAAAATCCACATTTGTTTAACTCTTTCGAAAGTGGTAAAGACAGAGCACCTACAGAAGCAGACTAAATCCAGACAACTGCACAGAAACACCTTCACCATTAATAAATTTAGTGTTAAAGTTATACTTGCAGCTTGTTTCCTTCTGTCCTCGTTTGTGCTGATTTGTCTTACTGCTTTCTATTCATGACTCAAAGACCCATACATGCAATGGGATATGCATTTTCTGGGCAGTGACAACACTTGCAACTACCTTTCAGGACTGGTGCAAGAAGACAATTCAAATCACTTCATTTTTCCACTCACCCACTGTTGCACATCTCAGAGTTTACAGAGAAGGTCTTTGTCCTCTTGAAAACCACATTAGTTTTGCCATTGATTTCCTGATCTCAAGTCGGTTATGCAGTAAAGGAATCAGGCACAGTGTTACAGAAACATCCATCTCCATAATTCACACTATGGAAAGCAATGTCACATTTTTTCTTTGTGCACAGTTCCGTGAAGGTGGATTACAAAGGTTCAACACATTTTTAAGCAGATATGACTGACACTGCAATGGGCAACACAAAACAATGACAAAAGTCAATCAATAAAAAGAAACAAAAACATACTAAATATCAGGTAGAGCAATGGGAAGGACCAAGGGTCTGGAGTAGCCTATGAGGAAAGATAGCAAGTGTTAAGGGTGTGATGAGAAGACAGAAAACAAACACTTTGAATTACCAGAGAGATCCAGGCCGGACTTATTTACAAGCAGCTTTGTAAAGGCAAACTTCATGAAGCCCAGGAAAGACTCATTTAGCAAGACTGCAAAACACGCACCATTGAAGGTCTCAAAAACACTCTAGACAGAGATCTGTCAAGAAGAACAGACATATTGCTGACTCTACCTTCAAGGTCTTATGGGCTTTTTCCAGACTGTTTTTTAAGCTGTGTGTTGCGGTTGACACACTGGAGAGAAAGGATATCATTCAGAGAGACCTTGACAGGCTGGAGAGGTAGATCCGTGCAAACCTCATGAAGTTCAACAAGGCCAAATGCAAGGTCCTGCACATGGGTTAGGGCAATCCCAAGCACAAACACCCGCTCGGTGGAGAATGGATTGAGAGCAGCCCTGAGGAGAAGGACTTGGGGGTGTTGGCTCAACATGACCCATCAATGTGAGCTTACAGCCCAAGACGCCAACCATATCCCAGGCTGCATCAAAATCAACGTGACCAGCAAGTCGAGGGAGGTGATTCTGCTCCTCTGATCTGCTGTCCTGAGACTCCACCTGCAGTTCTGCATCCAGCTCTGGGGCCGTCAACATAAGAAGGACACAAATCTGCTGAAACAAGTCCAGAGGAGGCCACAAAGATGATCAGAGGGCTGGAACACCTCTCCTGTGAAGACAGGCTGAGAGGGTTGGGGTTGTTCAGCCTGCAGAAGAAAAGGCTCCAGGAAGACCTAACAGCAGCCTTCCAGTAACCTGAAGGGGACCTACAAGAAAGTTGGAGAGGCATTGTTTACAAGGGCATGTAGGGACAGGACAAGGGGTAATGGCTTTAAACTAAAAAAGGGGATGATATTGATTAGATATAAGGAAGAAACTCTTCCCCATGAGGGCAGTGAGGCACTGGAACAAGCTGCCCAGAGAAGCTGCGAATGACCCATCCCTGGCAATGTTCAAGGTCAGGTTGGATGGGGCTTTGAGCAACCTCGTTGAGTGGAAGGTGTCCCTGCACATGGAAGAGGGGTTGAAACTAGATGATCTTTAAGTTCCCTTACAACCCAAACAATTCTATGATTCTATGATTGTTGATTATTATACAGTACTTCATTTCTTTAAGCAAACACACAGATACTCATGAAAGCAGCACAGAAAATAATAGCAACTTAGATATACAAGAAGTATAAACATGGCTTAAGAACAGATAATAATTAATTTCATAGTAATTACTAGGTAGATGCAGGTACTAAAAATGTAAGTATGAATCTTAATAAATTAAATTAGCTTTAGAAATTAATAAATCTACAAAGTAATTATCTGTCCTGATGAAAACATGGGTTTTTTTAAACAAATACAGATAATTAAAAATAATAACCTGGAGAATATTGAGTTGGGAAATAAATTCTGAATGGAAAGAGGTGTATCTGTACTGATAAACTAAATGTGCCTGGTGCTGAAAACCACTAGCACAGAATGATCCATGCCTGTATGCCTACTCTACAAAAATGAACATCTGCATGCAGACTCCATTTTGGAAATGGTCTTTGGCAAGCAGCTTTTTACCAAACAATGCCCCTAACTGTGAATAAGTGCTGGCCAAAAATGTGCTAAGGATTATCTTAGTGTTTTAGCAGTGGGGACACTGTCACGGAGAATCCTCGCAGGTTAATTTAAGGGCCAACAGAGTCCAAAACAACTTTTATTAGACCGGCGAGGAACAGGGTTTTAGCACTCCAAAGTGACTTAAATAAAGGTTCGGATATCAGCTGAGGAAAATTATTTGAGGGGCAGCAACTGATACAACCAACAGGCGGTCCACAGCGTGCATACACGGGGCTTCACTCAAAAAAAATGCCGGAGCTGGCCCTGAGTCCCGGAGAAGTACACACTTGCCTAATACAATGCGGGATTATTTTTAAAGAGATGCACGCACTCATAGCGAGTACGGGAAGTGTACACTCGCGATTCCGCGAGAGTAAATTTATAATACACCCACAATCCTGCAAGGGTTAATTTACTTACACGTGCAAGTGTGCATGGAATCCTACAGGTGCTTATGTGGAAGCACGGGAGGAAAATACACTCGCGATTGTGCGAGGGGCTCTCGGCAGCCACTCGCGATTGTGCGAGGATTAATTTTACATGCGCTCATATGGAGCGTGGAAAGTTATACGTGCATATGTGCACGAAAAGTATAAATATACTCGCAATCCTGCAAGAAGTTTTACTTACACCTGTGGCGGCAAGGCAAGCGGAGTCTCCATCCAGGGGAGGGGGGGCTCTCCTGGCGGCAGTGGCTAAGCTCGTACTCCGAGAGACCCACACACAAAATGGGCAGAGTTTCGCGAGAGTCCCGTTTTTGTTATCTGATCAGACCTGACTGTAGGCATTGTAGGAGCTTCTCTGCACCCCCCACACTGAGTGTGGGTGCCCCTGAAGCCTTCAAACATCCCCCACACTGGGCGCGGCTCAGTGTGCCTGGCACTCCCTTCTCCTAATGGCCCAGGAGCCAGGGTGCTCTGGGGCCAAACAAAAGAAGCTGTTAGCCTCAAGTAGCAGAGAAAGGGGGAGATGTGCCATACTGAAGGAGGGAGGGGGGTTTGCATTCTGCCACAGACACTCAAGTTCCAACACCCGGGATTGTTTTCTGTCAAAGTTTAATTTACCAGTATAAACATAACTAATGATAGTAGGCCCACAGCTCCAGATTTACAGTACCACACAAGAATAAACACCTGGTACTGTGTCCCAGAAGACACTACCAAGGTGACTGTTCGAGGTCAGAGTGGTAAGATTACAGTCCCTGAAGAGCATGCAGCACAATGGAAAATTCAGTTTGGATCTTACCTTTGCTACCTGAGACCAAAGACAATTATGTGAATTCTGTCTCCTCAACTACAAAATGGAGGAAAGGGGTTATGTACAGTTTTTGAACGGATCCAAGACTTCAAGTCTTCAGGATAAAAAAATAGGAGAACAAAAATAGCATGCAGCCTCATGTTATTTGTGATCCCAGGCTGCTCCCAGTGTTTCGTGTTGGCTACCATAGCCTATCTAAGAAGATTAGACTATGGAAAGTATTAAATATATGAATGTGACTGAATAGTTTGTGGTCCTGGAGGTGTTTAAAAGGCATTTAGATGAGGTTCTTGGCAACATGGTTTAGTGCTAGAGTTAGGTTAGGCTATGGTTGGACTTGATGATCCTGAGGGTCTCTTCCAACTGAAATGATACTACGATTCTCTGATTCTCTGATTCTATGATTAAGGTTTTGTGTTGAGTCTACTACTGTATGGACAACATTACCACGCACCAGCCATCTGTCTAGAAATCAGAAGCACTGTTTAGTGTCTAAACCTGCATCCTAGGGCTTGTCCTTAAAAACAACAATCTTTAATTTTACTGACAGGTTAGTGAATTGAATTGAAAGTTGAGGTTTTGGCCTCCTCTCCTGATTGACGACACCTTCAGCAGACAGTATCTGTAATAAGAGTTTCCTTTATTCAAAATCAGGGTAGAAAAGCCAGCAGGTGTAAAGGCAAAGGAACAAGCCCTCGTACCCTCCAGCTCCCCAGTCCTGACTTTTAACATTGAAACTCGGGCTTCCCTCTTCAGCAGCATTAGTCTCACTGTCTTTCTGAAGCAGTGGAAAGTATTCTGCTTTACATTCAAGCAGGCAGAAGTTCAAATCCCGGTAAAACTGTCATGCAGTTTGTGAATATTTTCTTCCTGAGCACTGAAATCAGAAAGAAAATTACAAGGGAAAAAATTCATAGCAAGTGAAGCCATGCTGCAACGTCTAATGAGAACAGAGTCTTTATTCTGATAAAAGTTCTTTGTGTTACTCTTTTATTAAGAGGGACCATGCCAATTTCTCTGTACACATGGCAGATCAGAAGGAGCTTTTATAATGCAAAGCCTTAGAGTATCTTCTGAATGTACCTGGCATTGCTCTGAATTTGCACTACCTACTGTTCCTCTTCATCTCAATCAAAGAGAATAGCTTTGAACAAAGATTAATGAAAATCATTATTAAGGTGATTATTCACAGAAATTATTTTTGCTGTTAATGTCTGAGGCATTCATAATGCTGTGTTTATGGGCAAGAGCCATTTTCATTAAAGCTCACACATACACACATTCTTTTTCTTTTTTTAAGATTAGGAATCAGCCTTAAATTAAAGGGACAAATGTTGACATCCTTGGTACAACTGTTGTTCCATTACCTCTGCTCAAAGAAAAAAGATAAAATCACCCAATATCATTTCCTAATTCCAGGCAGAAGCAAGTCACAGATCACTGCAGATCCCTCTATAGTGTTTATTTAATCATATTTATTGAAATCAAAAATTTTAACTGACATGACTGAAATATTCACAAGGACTGATAGATGTTATTTGTGAAACATTCCACTTTGCAGTGAAGGGCCTGGGAGGTTCTTAGACCAGCCTTTCCCTCAATCTCAAACTTGATGGGGTTGCACACTAGAGATGAAGTAATTTACATGCAGACAAAGCTTTGCCATTTATGGTCCATTTAACTGTAGACTTGCCAGTCGTATGGTTCAAATAAGATTTGAAAAACTTTTTTTGCTGTGATCAGCACTATTTATTCCCAGATAATACAACAAGCACATAACCACCACTCATCTCTAATTCAATGTCCACAACCACCGCTGATATAATTATGGATGAGATACATCTTGCTTGATCTAAGGAATATCCTGTACATCTATGCTATTCACCCTAGGTTCCATGGTTCCATTTCACAAAGACTGAGAGAGTGTAATAGAATAATAATATATACCTCAGATATCTATTATAGAATGAATCACGCCCAGAAGTTTCTCTTTCATTCTTCTGAACCACTGCAGATATCTAACATTTTGAAAGATTAATTATGCCTGTGTCTGCTAGTCTTGCCTGTGAGATACATGGCCAGGGCCTTACTGGCTTTCTGGATGACCATATGTAAGAGATGAAAGGTTGGAAGACCTTGGTGTGGAAGATGCATCACAACACTACCTAGGACATAAAATAGACCATTTCCAATAAGAATACCTATGTGAGCTAATTCAAGAGTCCTTGCTGTCTTCTCTCAAGCCATCATTCTTCTCTCTGCTAGAATTCAGATGTCTTATTCTTCTAAATTGTCCAAATATTTACAACAAAAACATGACCTGTAGCAAAAACCACTCGAATCAATGGAAAGTACATGCTGCCTTCTCACAGATATATTAATCTTTCATAGACCCTGACTAGCCTCATTTGAATGAAGGCAGAAAATAAAGATCAGGATTATGATGGCCTGCAGGTTATCATAATAATAAAATGTGGCTGAAACAGAAATGAAGTCCTAATCCTGTTCCAGTAGAAAGCAGGGGTATAGTGCACGAATATGTTATAGACACAAAGTCATGTCCTTATATGCTGTTGTTGCTGATCTTCCAAGTATATGTTGACTAAGAGCCATTGCAAGGCCTCTCAGCAGTTTAATTTATTTCTTCTTCAAGAATGAAGTGCTAGACAGGTCAAAAGCTCTTGACAGGAATCAAGTTTGCTATTGCTGCTGCTGAGAGGTGAGATTTTCAGCACAGCTGTTGCTGTCCCAGGAGGTGACCATGCACCCACATGCTCTGTAGCCACTCAACACACTCCGACCTCTCTCTCAGCCTTTCATGCAGTTTGAGAGCAAGGTTTTCATTGAGTGTAATGTGCTGTTGGTATCTGCTAATGAAGCTAATCTTGATCCTGCAGGACCCTGTGCAGTGCTGGAAGATGGGCTTCAGAATATGGCTCCATTATCTGTTTACCTCCTGTCTATCATATAGAAATGGATCAATTGTAATAACTAACAGGAGCATTTTGGAAATTGTGAGTTTTCAGTGGAATTCACTGCAAAACAGATGTGTCATTTGGTATATGTAGGACACTTTAAGTGCTATTAATAACTATACTCTCCAGCTCTGATCTCTGAAATGCTAGTCTTATAAAATTTTACAATGTTACTGTAAATTTCTTAAAGACAGCCAGATGATTGATATGTTGTAAATTGCAATACCTATAAAAGATGGGGCAATTGAATGAGATTTGGGGTTATCTCTCCAGTGAAGCCATGAATTATCTGAGGGAATATGACAAGCAATTCATCAAAATATAAACTGCACAGTTGAGCAAGGGTGTATATTCCTTTAAAGCTTAAGCCAAAGCCCATGAGAATTCAACAGCAGGCTTTCTATTCACTTCAGGAGCCTCCCGATGCAGACCTAGAGGAAAAATCATGGCTAAACTAGAGCACTAGGTATAAAATGTTATAAAGCTGTAAGTTGGAATAATACACATGTTCATCCCTTACCAATAAAATACTTTCCTGTGTGCAACTTCTATGTGCTACTATGTTATGTTCCAGCTCAGTGCCTTAATCTTTTCTAGACTGAAGAGGAAAACAAAGATTTTTCTTTTAAAATAGTGAAATATATGCCACAAACATTTTGGAGTTGGAGATCCCTGTTCCTCCTTACAGCACATTTGCCTCATCTTCCATGGATTTATTTTTTGTATTACTGTGCCATTCTCACATGTATATACATAATTCTTTCCCCAAAGTTGGTATATGTGGCTTTATTATGGAAGAAGGACCTAAACGTTCAAGAAATGTGGCATTTCCCGTCAGAGGGGGAAAGAACACACAAACAAATAGTTATGTTTCTGTACCAGCCCTGTCATCTGCACAATTCTTTGTGTGCTTCCATACACATTTGCAAAAACCTTAATGACCCTCCCTGCTTCCTCAGCCAGAAGTAATCACCTGGAGATGCAGACATGGCCAAGAATTTTTTCCCTATATCAGTAGCCAATCTCCAGCCTGTCCCAGAGAAGAAAAATCAAAAGTGCCATCTGCTTGTCAGCCATATTAAGCCTTCCAAGAAAATGAGTACTGCATTTTTCATTAGCAAAACCAGACTCCTGCACTCTGGAGCTTAGACATAACTTGACTTTAAATCTCAACTGCCGTGTCGTGTTCTGCACTGCCTATTTATTTGGAACTTGCAGAGTTTCAGACCACATCTGCTGCTAAAACAAAAGATATTAATTCTTACTGTGTTAGGTAGTGCAGAGCTTTGTGTAGTGCTTTTTTCTTTAAGACTGGCAAACTGAAATCCTTCTGTTATGCACAAAACAAACACAGCAGAGACAGCTGTAGCTTTACCTCTCCTGCCCTTCCTTAGCCCAGGACATCACAGTGCTGTTTGCTTGGTCAGTCTTCCCTCCCTCCTGCATTAACAGATGCCAGTAATAGTTGGCTCTAGGATGGGACTGCTTCTCCAGCACAGAGGATATTACTTAAATCAGGTCATATACCCCACTAAAAACGACCCATAAGAGCAGAGAACAAAACTAATGATTATTTCAAATTAGCACCCCACGTAAGAGAGTACCAGCCTTTCTACAGCATCCAGAGCCACCAAGTCTTCAAAGTTTTTCAGGAAAAGACTTCATAGTTAAGTTTTGCCAGACTGCATGGACAAAGACAATCTCAGACAAATAACAGAAAACATCAGAAGAGAATTGTTCTGAGATATGCCAGAGAACCAACTGAAAGCACTGCGAATGTGTATGCATACATGTAAAAAAACTGCCTGAGTACCTGAAGGGTTTGCCATACAAGCATGTCTCTTGTTATTCAGTCTAAAGAACCTTGAAAAAATGTATTCAGAAACAGGCTTTGACTAGTAAGAGTCACAAAAAGTGTGGTATATAATAAGACAACACAAATTTATCCATCAAGTTCAGAATACCGAAGTGCAGAGCCTTGCAGAGACAGCAGCATGGAAACCAAAGCACTATAAACGATGCATCAACATGGTACCACAGCCAAGCTTAGCTGATGAGAGGAGCTAAGCCAGCTACTTACCCAATCCCAGCCTTGGAGCAAGATCATTCAAACAACAGGAGAACAACCAACTTTTCAGTGTGCTCATAAATCCTTAGGCACTAAATGCCACTTTTTAAGTGATCTGCATTTAAGTGATTTCAGTTCAGAGGAACTATTTGAACTTCATTACTATATTATTTGCTTCATAAGGTAAATGGGTTTTTTATATCCTCAGTGTTTATAGAAGTTACCTCTAAGATCTTGATATTTAAATCAATGCTATGGTTGGTGGTGGAGATACAAACTCTCCTGAAGAGATAAACAGAACTCGCTTTATAGGTTTCTTCTTGCACTCATGGGGACAAAAGTCCCATTTGCTGAATGACGCTGAGATGTTAGTCAGGATGAGGTGTCTTTTCACCAAATTTAAGATGGCAAAAGGGTACTTCCTACCTCATCTTCCTGAAGCAAACTCCTCAGTACCATCTAGGACAATCCAACAGCAGAGGCAGGACTTTCCATGCCAAGAGGTAGCACATTGCTCTTAAGACAGACATGACGCAGTGGTTTTTCCAGCCTCACCTCCCTCAAAGGCAGAATTGGCAGTTCAGGGCTCCGCCGCCACAGTGGCCTTGCCCAGAACACAGCTCCTCATTGGATTTTCATGCTGGTCTGAATTTAACATTAAACTTTTATTACATATAATAGTCTTTGTTGCTGTTGGTATGGCAGATTTGTCCATTTCTGGACCATTTCTAATGTGGTGGGCACCTTCAGTAACATTTTCAGTGTCATGCTTTGGTGTGACCTACCTTACCAGACCTTATTCCCACTGCTAGGATCAGTTCCTCAACTCACAGTCTGTGAAGCGCCCCAATAAACAAGAGAAGATATGGACAGAACTGGAGAAACTGGATACCTAAGATGAGCTGTCTTAATCCTTTTTTATCACCGTGAAAATGCTTGAGAAGCCAGTTGGCCTCGCTGAGGGTTGTCAGTAACTTGGCATTTGTCTAGTAGATCATTTAGCTTTATATCAAAATAGACACCTTTGAATGTCTCAAATTATTTTTTTCTGTTTGTACATTGTTATTTTGAATTTACAGGTGGACATATATGTGTGATATAAGTTTATTCTCAATTCTCATTTTGAATACAAGAAGAAAAAGAGAGAGCAAATGAAACATATGTGAAGAAATTGATGAGCATTATCAGAAGCATATGGAAAAACTATTCCTTTGTTTTGTGTCAAGACTGAGTGAAACTTTTTCTTTCTTATGATAATATTTTAGAAAACTGTAAGGAGCATTTCAGTGAGCTTTGAAGGTTTTGACATTTTTTGAAAATTAAAGTAATTGAGGAAAATAGTTCATATAAACAGAGCAAGTCCTGACTGCTTTCATTCTTTGCAGGAATAGATGGACATCTTAAACGATCATACAGAAGCAGGTTCATAATGTGAGAAACCATATCAACAATCTCTTAATTAAAGGCCAATAAATGGATGTTCAAATGTGTGGCTTTAGATGTGTAATACAGTCCACATTCTTCACAAAATAAATGTCAAGTTTGGCTTAGACATTATCATCATGCCCATGGAAAGACACCATCCTTTGCTTTGTTGCCTGCCAATGCATTTCCATGTATCAACAGGTTAGTAGTGAATTATAATATTATTTCTTGTTATTCTCAAGCTGTTGCCTGATCAGTCAAGATCAGGATCCAACCATATCAGGTAGAGGGTGAAGACAAGACAATGTAGTCACCATCCTAAAAGATCTCAGCAGTCTCAACAGATGACAAATAGAGAACAAGATGTTTATCTAATTGAAAAGAATAATGTGAAGCCCAGCAAATAACATGTCAGTTGCTTGAAGGGTTTTGTTTGTTTTCAGATAAGTATAAGAGATAAAAAGATAAGAAACAAATTAAATGGAAGGACTAGGGAGTGCAGTGCATAAAAAGGTTAAGAATAAACCATTGAAGACGTATGGTAGTAGAAACATAGAGCATACAAAATTGGAAAGAAAACGAACAGCCAAAATCAAAGAAAACACACTGATGATGTTGGCCTCTGCTTTAACAACTATCTGCAAGTAGTAATAACAGCAATAATGGTGATAAAATTCTGATGGTGTAAAATTTTATTTAGCTTTGCCAGCTTACCTTGCAGAGATTAATTAGGTATAATAGGTTGGATTTTCTCTAGGTGTAGTACTCCATTATAGAAGGCTTGTATATAATGCTAAATAAAGCTAAACAAAGCTTCTGCCACCATACTGGGGAGCAGTGCACAGTGAGGCATCCCAGGAAAGGCTGTGGTACTCCCTTCAATTCTGCCAGTGGTCCCATCAAGCTCTGTATGGGAGACTATTGCAGCTCACATCAGGGTGTTATTTATTCACCGATGACCCAGAGAGGTGAGGTGAAATGCCAGCCCATTTCTCATGTTGTTTCTTCCAAGATCCTTAAATGTTAGAAAAACTGTGCTTGAAATGCTGACATGTCTCAGAGGTTTAAGAAATTATCCCTCTTGTTCTTCTGTCAACAATAATCTGGTTAATACTTGCCACCAAAAGGCACTTTTCCTAAATAGACAACTGTAACATCAATCCTCAGACAACATTTTGCAACTTACTGGAGGAATATCCACATATTTGATGTGAAGGCACTGGTGCTGTGTTGGGACTCTAGGTACTGTAAGGACGGATCAGTCTGTTCTCTTTGATGTGTCTATTCTCAGAAGAGTGAGATAACTTAAATTTCTTCCATCTGTCAAAATTACTCTGGAAACCAGACCACCCACTAAAGGAAAGCAAGATTTATTCTGTTCAGGAGAAAAACTTAAGAAATTAATAACTGTAATTGAAAATGTATACATAGATATGAAGGAAATCATGATGAGTAGCTTCCTATTTCTGGTTACACTCCACAGGGTTTTCAGCTAGAAAACTCTCTAAATATCTCACAATTCTGCAAGATGAGTTGTTACCTTTACTCAAGATGCTGACTGCAACTTCCTCCAGATGCATTCATCTGGAAGCTGGATTACTAGAGGTTCTTTTGGAACTCGTGTCTCAGCACCTCCTGTAACATGTAAAGTGGTACTTACTCGAGACATACATCTTGAACATTTCAGAAAAATGTTGGCTATGTTTTTTCTTAGCATGAGAAGATGTTTAAGGAATGCTACTGTCTCCTGGGAATCCTTCCGTACTTGACTAATGGGACATTCACTGAAATGGGTAGGAAGTAATTTTAAAATAAATAAAGAGACATTTTTCTTCACATACTTCTGGAATCTGTTTTTGCAGGAGATGAGGAGGCAGGTAGTACCAGCTGGCTCAGAAAAGGTTTAGGCAAATGTGGGAACAGCAGGACGTACTGCTCCAGCCACTTGGATAATAAAGGAAGATCAACGCTAACATGACCATCCAGATGGTCAAAGAAGAAAGAATACTAACATGATTAAATCACATCAATTAGTCAAAATACAAAGGGCCTTGGACAGGTTGTACAGAAGTATGTTTTTCATAATTGTAAGGAATGATAGGCCAGACTCATGAGAATGGTATCTCAGGCCAGAAAACCACCCGCAAGTATGTGTATGTGTGAATGTTGTTGGGCCTGGGCTGTGAATGAGTGGGAATGTGACTGAAAACAGTCACAACATGAGTGTGGTGTGTTTGGAATAACCATTATTGAAAGAACATCCTGTCTAACCTCTTAGTCCAGGCCTGTATCTGTAAAGCAATAAATTGTGAATGGTTAATAAAGAGGGTCTCAGCCTGGCTCGACTCAGCTCAGCTCTGCTTGGCTCTGCCCTCCCTCCTGAACACAACCTCTGCCTATGTGTGTGTCTTTGTCTGTGTCCCCGTATGCATCGTTCCTCATTGCCACAGTCAAATTCATGGCCAGCAGATCCATAAACAGAAGTAGGAAGCACTTTATACAACGATCATAGTTTTTTCAGGGACTATGAGGGAAAAGGACTGCAGAAGGTGGCCAGGTTTACATGCTGTTCTTCAATGGCATCTCCCATTGCCACTGCTGGGCTCTGAGTATCAGGCTGGACAGACTCACTAACTGGGTATTTCGCCTGTCATTACAAGTAGCTGGACATTTTCTAAAGATCAAAACAAGGCTTACAACTATACTTGATATTTGACTTGACTGCAGTTTATTTGTTCACTGAAAATCAAGTCACCTCTGAAACCAGGACTTTAGTTCAAACTTTAGTATATAACTCTCTCTAGCATGCGTATTGGAGACTATATTTTATACAAACATAGCAAGAGCAACAAGAAAAACATCTCCTTACTCTCCTTACTCTTGAAAGGGACTGTCCCAAGTTCCAGGTGAGCCTACCAAGAAAGTGGGAAGACATCTAATTACTTCTTACTGCACTGCTAGACTGAGTAAAACAACAAAAAATTTACACCTCAGTCATCCTTAAAGGGGCAAGTGTGAATTCAGACAAAATCTGGAGGAAGAGAAGAACTTTAGCTAATAAACAGAGAGGAACTTTCAGGCAGTATGCTTAAGGAGAAAAGAAATTTAAACTCAATGCAAAACTCTGTTGCTGGAAGTTTCATTTTGATCAGTAATTTCCTTCTTGTTTTTATTTGCACAGCAGTTCTGAACAAATTGAAAAGTGTCTTTTTCTTTGGTGCAGGCTGCATTCCTACTACTTCCATTGTAAAGCAGAATTCAATTTTGCAGTGATAAGCTCAAGAATACACAGATAAGGCACTTGTAGAGAGTGGGGGGGCAGGGGAGGGGAAGACAACCAGGCATGAATGGAAAGTACTGAGAAAACACAGAAAAAGGAGTAATTGTCAGCTGCATTTTACATATCACAATCAGACATTTTTCTCCAATCTACAGTCTTCAGCAAGAGAGAAAGTAGTGAGCTTTGCTGATACTAATTTCATCTCTTCATTGTTTTGGAAAGATGCATTTACATTCTCTGTGTGGATAAGAAGGACTCGATGGTTTATGGAGAGAGATAACATAAGCACTGAGCTCAGTTGAACCTTGGCAGATTTTAATCTCAATACATTGTCCAAACTCTATCTCTCTAATGGCCAGACTAAATCCAGATTCAGATAAAAAATGTACGGGCTCAATTCAAACTCCATTTGAGGCTGGATGCTGTCTTCTGAGTTGGGAACAGCACCAGCCTTAGCAGGGAGGTGGAGAATTTTTAAGCTCTGCAGCGTTCACTGCTCCAAGTGTGCAACATGAGATAGTGGTGACTGAATATGGGTGGCTAATGACATTGAATAAGCATAGACAAAAGGACAGCCATGCTGGGTCAGCTAGCTCAGTGCCCTGTCCTCAGAGGTGGCCACCAGCAGATGTCTGGGGAGGAGGATACGGACATAGCAACCATATAGCAATACTACACCAGAATAGCCCTCCGCTCCTCAAAAAATTGCAGCTTAGGGAAACCCAAAGCCAGACCTGTTGTCTAAGTTCCTTAGCCTTCAATGCATTGTTACTCCAGGAATTCATCAGGTTTTTAACGCACAGTTTCAACACCCACAGCCTCTTGTGGCAAGGAATTTCACAGGTTAATTCTTTGTGTGTAATGAAGCATTTTTTTTTTTTTTTTTTTTTCTGTGAACATGCTACCAGCTACCTTGACCTGAAGACCCTAGTTTATGTATAGTTAAAGTGGAAAATTATATCCCAATGGTCCTTTGTGCATCCCACGGAACTTTAAAACACTTGTCACAACCCCCTCTCAGTTGCTATTATTTTCCCCTGAAATGCTGCACTTCATTTAGTCTGTCCTCATGTGAAATCTGAATCCCACCATTGACTACCTTTAATAATGTTCACTTGGCCTTCTTCTAGAAGCATTATGCCCTTGTAAGAGGGACGAGAACTGCACACGCAATTTAAGGCACACCAGCAGTTTACATAGTGATATAATGATATTTTCTGTTTTATTCTCTTTCCTAACAATTCTTAATATTCAGATTGCAATTTTTTACCACAGCTAGGCACTGAGTTCAATAAAACTATATATTATAACCCTGAGATCTCATTTCTGAGTAACAGCAGTTGGCTTAGAGCCCATCATTTTATATGTGAAGTTTGGATTGTTTTTCCCCGTGTATCTCATTTTACATTTATCTGTCCCAAATTTCATCTGCTACTTAATCACCAAGTCTTTTAGTCTCTTGCAATCCTTCTGCAATTCTCCACAGTTGGTTCTCACTTTTAACTCAGCGACTTAACTTAGACTTCCCACTCCCATGGCACATCCATTCTTGTTCTTACATACTTGGAATAAAACTCCCACAAACTTTCATCCAGTTGAGATTAATAGAAGAACTTTATGCTACAGGATTACGTCTAGATTTTAACTGTCTGCACACTTGCCTATATCTGCAAACTGTTGAACCACTGAAAAGTTACACAAGCAGTGTTGCTCACAGGGAAAAGAAGAAAGAAAATACATAGAAAGTGAGACAGAGTGAATTCAACTATCAGGAATATAAACATTATTCTGTATAGGGCTCCAGAAGATAATCTAGAGGGTGGATTTCACTATAGACTCCCAAATTAGCTATATTAATGCCATGAAATGTTGTCATTGTATAGGCTTTCCATATTAATGCCTTAAATCAATTACTACAGTTTCTGTTCTGGCAGAGCTACAGACTTGGTAAGGTGCAAGCTCCAGCTCAGAGGGATTACAGCACAAGGCACAGATTTAGGAAAGCAGCTAATACCGTGTAGTTCTAGTCACCTGAATAAGTTCTTCCCTAAATATATCTGTTTTCCAGCAGTGTGGCTGAGGCTGGAGGGTCTGGACTTAGAACTAAATCACAGACCTCAGTTACTGTTCGCCAGCTACATTCTCTTTGCACTTAAAATTCTGACAAGGTGGAAAAAAAAAAGAAAAAAAAAAGGCATGACTGTTTTAAGGTGGAATCTTGAATGTATAAATTGTATTTAAACAGATGGGAACAAGAAAATGTTTTAATAGATTTTTGTTGTCACAGTCTCCAGGCTCACTACACTTAGTGAGTGCTTAGTGACATTAAGGTAACTCCAAACTGTACCTTGAGATGCTCCCTAATTAAGCCACAAGAAAACAAACAAACAAGCAAACAAAAAGAAGCTTGACAACACATCATTCATGGTTTGAAAACTGCAGTCAAATTGTATGTAATGCTTTACCTCTTTGAATGAGAACATTAGGCTTCAACAGTTGGAAATGTGTTATTCTGTAAATCTTATTAATTGTATTTCATTTTGAATTCAAATCCAGGCCAGCATCAATTTAGTTCACTCAACTGCATCAGTTCTGTAATGTTATTCTTCAGTTTTACTTTCAATCTGGCTCTTACTGATAACGTTTTCTGATCGATGAAAAGGCAGAAGTTGTTACCAAAAGTAATGGTTTGTTATAAAGCTGCTCTAGTCCAACAATTAAGGGCATTTTTATTATGTAATAAAGCCACTGCTATTTTTTTCACTGCAGCCGCACAACATCAATTCAGAATGCTAATTTGAACGTGATTTATTATTGATGGGGCAAAAATGCATTTGTTTCTATCAAGATCAAAAATCATATATCTTTGAACGTATTAAAAACCAGAGTCCTCAGGAGGTTGCAATGTGATCTTTCTTGATTGAGACAAAATGTATGCATAGCTATTGACTATATTAAACTGTTGGAGTGGTCCTTCCTGAGGTGTGTGCTATGGAAAGGCATTGGCGTGAACAGAAGGTTGGAACAACTTTCTGCTCTATACAGTATTAGAATAGCTGAGTACTTAACCAACACTGTGCTAAACAGTGCAAATAAGAGTTTATTCTCACTGCTACCATCTAGTCTGAGAAATATATGCCAGGGAGAGGTTATCACTGGCAGGAGATCGTTACTGTTTTCAGGTGCACATTTCTCTTGCTTCATATTAAAGGCTGATGAGTGAAAAAATGCACCTGGCATTGGGAGCAGAAAACAAAATCTTTGTGTCCTACAAAAGCTCCCTGCATAGTTTTAGCCTTGCCCTAAGAAAAATGGTTCTTGCACAGGGGAACTTTGTCTGGAAGTTATAAAGTTGCACTGTGTCTGAGAACTAGTCCTTTTTTGGAGCCTGCAGTGACATTTTATTTAAACTGTAGACAGATAATAGCTGCGCAGATTTCCTTTGAAAGTGGGAAGTCTGGAAGAGTACAGAGGATCTGAGATAGTAGCATGCCCTTACTGGAGTCGTCTTAGTGGTGAAAGCTATGAATAAGTACACCATATGAAGGATTAATTATAAAATTTAGAAATTCAAATTTGTAGTTAGGTCTTTAATACATCTGAGCATCTATTCGTAGTTGTCACTACTTATGCTTTGGTCTGATATGTGCTTGTAGTATGAAAATCCAACTTTGTAACAGTAAGTGTTGAAAGCTAACAAGAATTCTGGGAAAAAAAAAAAAACATGCTTCAGATCTTTATTCATCACAAAACTATACAGAATTAAGGCTCTTTTTTTTGCTAGTGAAGGGATAAGTAAAAGTCCTACTGCACAGTGTCTGTTTCTGAATTATCTCCTCAAAGGTAATTTTTAGAGACAAGCTGCTGAATAAGGTAGAGGACTAGCCTGATTCACTGGGACACTTTCTCTGTTTCAAAAGGTAGAATGATCCTCAGCTCATTAGGGAGTTATTTGCATCTGTCAAAGATCCATCCTGTGGTAAAGACAAAGAACTTATAGACTGAGAGACAATTTTTTCATTCTAAATTATTCCCTAGACCTCCATTGTGATCTTTGTCAGGTTACAAATTAGACCTCATTTCCTCATTCCTTGTCCTTTTCATATGGGGTTAATAATACTTTCCTCACAGGACTGCAGTAAGTCTTCGCAACCAGAATCTACTGACCACCAATAGTCCATAAGTGAAAATTCCTATAGAAATACAGGCTGTCATCAAGCACTGTCACAGATGAGGGATCTAGGGTTTTGCTTGCTGCAGAGCATCGTTTCAACCACATAAAGAAAAGCATGTCTTGACAGAGTTTGATGGCAAGGTTCACTCTATTACTTAGTGCATGGAGGAAATATGCCAAGAAGAATTGGGTGAGAGTTGGTTTAGAATGACTTCTAGGGGGACAAGAGATGTGAAAGGGTACAAAGAGGCCCTCCCCTTGAGTCACAAGGTTCAGAATGGAACCCCATCACTTTCTAAACTCCTTCTCAGAGAGGAGTCCAGGCGTGGCTGGATCCAAACTTAGTCCCAGACTTGGTCAACAGTTTATATCTAAAAGACATAAAGGGTAAGGAAAAATAGGTAATGGATTATACGTGTCTATGGCCAAAGGATTATATGTGCATGCCCAATTCTTTATATCACTTGGCTAGGATTTCAGAGTTTCATTGTGTTGCATCTCAACCCAATTACCTCCCCTTCAGGGATCTGGTGCCAGGTCACTCTGAAGTCTGGACCCCAGGTCTCTCAAAGCAAATCCACAGTCATCAAAGTCCACAGAAGCAATTAATTTAATGGAGTAGTATAGCACCAGGGTTGGCTCGACCTGGGTGTCTTCAAAGAGGTGCTGAACCAAGCATAGAAGTCCCTGGGTAATTATACCCTTAGAGACTATTTACCCCTCCTATTTGCGCATGGGGTCTTCTGGCTTCTCATTGAATTCTTTCAGTGTCTTCAGACAGGCCCTTATTTTGTTTGGCTGCAGATGCTGTTGAGAGTTTGTAGGTGCTTTGTGCTGGCCTTGAAGAAGTTTTTTTGTGGGGGTGGATCCTGTTTTGCTCAGTAAGGTACAAAATAGACCTTTAAGGTCTAATGCAGGTGTTGTTGATTGTCTATATCTGCTCTGCTTTGCTGGAGTAGATACGAGTTTGGTAAACATGAGCAGAAATTTACAACGTCCAGTTTAAGTTTTCAGCTAATTTAGCTACTAAGTAACATGAAGCAGACAGTATATTAAAAATCACATGACCTTATAATTCTAAGTGATTCATTGTATTTAAAATGTACTTATTTAAGCTAAACTATTAATGTAGAATTTAAACTGGGCTCATTCAGTGATCTGTGAGGAGTAACAGATCATCGCCCTACAGCCACGCTTGTCTAGCAGAAAGAGCTCACAGCAGGCATGCCCAGGCTGTCATATTTATGGAATAAAGTGGTTGGTTCCTACTCAAATTGCATCCAGTGGGAAAGGTCTGCACAAGATCCCTTGTACCTACAAATTATCAGTGTTCAGGGAGTTGTTTTCCTGCTTTGTGGGTTTCCTAAAAGGAGTTCTTGGCCTGGCTGCAGCTCAGGCCTTTACCTCCTTTGGAGCCTGGACCAAACTGCTGCTGGTGTGGTTAAGAGTTATCAAGTGCATCCATCACAACGACCCTTGAAATTAAACCAGATCTGACAAAAGAAAAGATTAATGACAAAAACAACACTGATGTGGCTCACACAGGAATGACCAAAGTAATCAATAAGGAATGTCTGTTCCATTTGTATTAAAGTGGACAAGATATGAGTGTAAAAGTATGAGTTGTATCCAAATCTCAGATTCAGAAAGAAAATGTACTCTGTCAACTCTAGTAACAAATAGTTCCAATTCCTCTTTAAACTGTTTTTAAAGTAGTTAATGTCAGGAATAAATAAATACATAAATAAATAATTTTCATCTCTGAAAACAATTAAATCATGGTGGTATGTAGTGATAATGTTGCTGAGGTTTGCATCATTTATACTATCGATGGCAAATTATTTGTTAATAACTGCCTGCTGTTGTGGAATCCCCTGATAGAGGGCCCTATGTGCTGCAACATCTCAGGCACTCAAGTGAATGATTGGAGATGTGCAGTTCAAAATTCCCTTATCAATCATTCATTTGTTTTTGGACTTGTTTGTGTTTTGTTTTGTTTTGTTTTGTTTTGTTTTGTTTTCCTCACTCCTTTATTTCACCTACGTCTGCTTTGAAATCAGTTCAGTTCTTAAAATGTCCTCAGGTAAAAAAGAAAGAGACTATCTATGCCATCATGGGGAGGGCAGCAACCTTCTCCATTAAACAGAGAAAAGCTGAAAAAGCAATAATCAAGTCTTATAAAGCAAGTGTCCAAAGTATCGGAGGGACAGCAGTAAAATTGGATTGTTTGGAATTCGAAGTAAATCCAAGAATAGCTGAGAGGAGACTTCTCCAAGGAGGTTTTGACCTTGCAGCTCTTACTCTTGTGCAGGGCATGCATGTGACAAAAACACATAGACTTGAAGAACTATTTTGAAGAAGCACAGAAAGCGAGAGCTTGGAGGCATTAAGCAAAGTTGCTTCCACAGCCCATGTTTGAAATGGAGACCCATAGCACCACCAGGAAAGACAAGTCTGTGACCAGTGCCATTGAGGGCTTCAGTGCAGACGGTAGAGACTTGTGTTTAGAGCGACCTTGTATCCAGCTGTGTGGCCAATGTCTTCAAAGCTGGTTCTGTGAATGTACAGCGAATGTGACACTTCA
Organism: Columba livia; assembly: GCF_036013475.1. Classification (NCBI taxonomy): domain Eukaryota; kingdom Metazoa; phylum Chordata; class Aves; order Columbiformes; family Columbidae; genus Columba; species Columba livia. The sequence goes on from NC_088602.1 coordinate 7,285,254, forward strand.
CACCTACTGTTCACATGTGGGTTGACCATACAGTAATTCTTCTGAGTCTGTGCAGTGAGACCAAGCTTTATGTCTTGATCACAGTCAGACAATCTTCTGCTTTAAATGTGACATAATAGAGGCTCCTCGTTCTCCTCAGAGAAAGCTGTAACTCCTCATTACATGCACAGAGTTGCTTACTGCACTCACATAGGCCAGCTATCCAAGAGATTGTGTTTCACCTTGAAGCATCACATACTGAAAAGAGACTTCCATCTTGTATCTTGGAAGCACTGACCTTTCAAAGAATCCCAGCTCTCAGCTATCTGCAACTAAAAGGATCAATTGAGAAGCTAGTCCCTCTGCAACTATGATAACCTTGGCACATTATGGAGAAGACTGTTTCAGTATTTGTTGGTAAGACTGGATGTCATCACTGGCTGTTAGGTCCTCCTTCTTCCAAAAATCAGAATTCCAGGTCTCAGCACCCCAAAGTTTTGCTATTCCATGCAATGAGACATCTGCCTTGCAGAGTGGGAATAGCAGAAGACACTAATCAGGGGAGAAGAGCACAGTAGAAGGATCCAGTGCTGTATATTAATAATGTGGTGAAGAAACAAACAGTAGTTAGGCCTACAGCAGACAATACATTATGTTGGTATTTTTTAATCTTTCACATGTTCAGCTGTTGCTAGCGAGCTCTGGCATACGGTGGTGCAGGTCACCTTCTCAACACTGTGGCATCTAACATATCCTATGGCAAGTCTGATGACTTCTGACTATTAAATGTCAAATTACCATTAGAAGAGTCTAACTGCTGCTGTGGATTAAATTTGTTCATTTGTGTCTGTGTTGTCCCTGATCCCCAACTTTTTATTTTACCTTTAACCTCTGTCTTAACCTTACCCCTGCTTTTGTGTTAACCTTACCATTTTTCCTAAAAATAGCTTATTCTTTCTAACTCTCATTTAGGGCATATTTTTTTTTTTTTTCCTTCCTAGAGTTCTAGATAAAAAGGAATATATTTAATTCATCTAAACATTAGATAGCTGAAGTCTACACTGAGACTCAGTTTGACTGAACTGCCAACAAACTAAAGGCTGTGACCTTCATGTTCTTCAGACTTAAACCAAGAATGATTGATTTTATAGTGGGCCCTTGCGAATGCGAAATTAAACAGCATGACCTCTTTTGAGGTAAGCTTGTTCTTTGAAGGTTGATCATGTCTTCATTTGATCATCTCTTTAATCCTTGTTTGAAATTTTTCATGAGGATTGTGTCATGTCATAAGAAACACAGTGGACCTAGCAATGGAAATGGTACCCACACAATAAAAATGGGGCATGAGAAAGTGTACATGCCTACTTCACCTGCCTCAATTGGCAACAGATGGAGAGTTAGTTTTTAAAATATTTATTACTTCCCTCACGCAGGGCTTTGAAGACAACATCTGGAATTCAATTCTGTGGCTAATAAGGAGCCACGGGGGATCTACAGCACTCTGATTCCTTCTTTGAGGAAATGTGAAGAGGATTTTAGATAATAAATCCATCTGAGAGTTCACAATCATTTGGAGACCTCTTACAATTAACAAAATATAATAAATTATTCCATTACCCATTTAACTAGTGCTTTGGTGAAAATAAGGTTCGGCATGGTATCCTTTTTGGCTACAAGGTGAAAACAGAACCTGATAAAATGGTAGAAGAAAACTATCAAAATACGTATGTTGTGGAAATGGCTAAGTTCTTCTGATGATAAGGTTTTAACCTTTAAATTTCTCACTGGCTTTTTGCCAATAATTCTACTTTTCAAAATGGCAGTGTTCAGCTTTTGCTTGATGCCAACAACTTAATAGGACACATCAATAAGAATTATGTTACAAAAATATAGCAAAGAACAGCAATTTCAATAGGAGATGATGTTTTCCTGCCTTTCTCACACATTTTGCTATTATACTAGCATAAAATACAGTGCAAGTTTGGTTTTAGCAGAAAACTTTTACAACTAGATTTTCATCTGGGGTAAATTTGAGGAGCATTCATGGCAGTATAAAAATGAGATAAAATTCTGCAGATCACAGTGAGGTTGTCATATTTATGCTTAATATATAGATATGGATTTTTTTTTTCTTGAAAGATACAAACAGATCATGCTGGATTGTTTAATGTCTGGGGGACAACAGCGCTCACATGGCAAGCACAATGTAATCGAGATAAACTTGAATGAAGGTTATATTGCCCAGCTATTTACACAGCTTCACTTAGGACTTTTAAGTATTTATGGTGCAACAAGAATTCATAGTAAAGATTTAACATAGTTGTAAAAAATAACTCACCATAATTGTGAAGCCTGGTGATTCATTAATTCAAAAAGAAAATATTACTATTTAAATTTTTTTTAAAATCATATTTCTTCTCCAAACACTTTGAACTCTGGAAAGAATCATGTTTTCGTCCTTCTTTATCAGTTGGGATATGTTTATGGACACAATTTCTTTATTTACTTTCTTTTACTTGTTCCTTGTTTGAATCCAGGATGATCCATGGCAAATACTTTTTGCCAAAACCCATTACATTATTTGCTGATTAGATGCCCAGTAGGATGGCAAAGACAAAAGTTAAAACCCATGCTGAATAAGGGTATTCAAAGCTGTGTTCCACGTAGTTCATCTTGCAAATCCACTGCTGAGGAATCCCAGAGTGCTAGTATCCAATCTATATTGCAGAGTTAGTCAGCAATTCAGAGGAACTCATTTTGCAGTCAATTCAATCAGAAATGCTACCAGGGAGTAAGAAAGCCGAAGGAAATTGCATCTACCTTCACTAAGTAATTGACCGAACAACGAACCTTTCAGCATAATCCATTTAAATCATAATTAAACTTCCCAGACACCAGCCCTTTGGTTTTCAGTGCTGCTTTTCTGGATAACAAAATGATTCACTCTCCTTTAATAAACTACCTACCTGAAGATATGTTTGTTTGTAACACACCCAGAAGCAGCATCCACCTATTCTGTGCATTTTCTTTATCTGGGGATATTCTTGAACTCTTTTATCATCTTTATTTTGTTCTGTTAATGAGCACGAAAATATTGGTTTCACTGGTATGCTAGCTCCTTTTAGCTAAGAGTTTCCAAATACTCAGAAATTCAGGTGTAGATTAAGAGACTAGCATTAGCTATGTGTAGGTATCCCCCAGTGAGCTGAGTTTATGAGCTCTGCTTATGCTCTAGCCTATCCTACAGTTAATGTAATGAAGAGTCTTGGAAAAAGTTTAGCCCACGCTACAGTATTCATGTACAATTGGCCAGCTTAATTACTTTCCAGGATTCACTAACAGCAATGACAGGTTTGTCACCTAAGTCACATGAAGATACCTATAGGTAGAAGTAAATGTAGGTGCTTTTACCTAGAGTTGAATATTTCCTTGCAATCTAATGTGATTTCAAATAGACTGTGAATTAAAAATAAAATAGTACTTTCTGATTAACTCCTTGTGGCAATGTTTTTGTTTTATGATCAGGGCTTTAGTTTAAAATTTGTTTGATTCCTTTAAGAAGGGAAAGACTCTTCAAGAGGTTCATCATCACTTTTCTTGATCTGTCTAGCCAGTAGAAATATTAATGACCATTTATCCTAGCTCTTCTGTCTGGAAGCTGGAGACAAAGAGTAAATAAGACAGGAACTAAGTGTTACAAAGAGAAAGAGAGTGTAGATAGTTTCAAACGCCTTTAGGGTGGGATTTTGACACTGAGGGCTGCATAACAGGCTGGTATACAACCTGGATTCTATTTCACCTAATTTCAGACAGTAAAAATATCCACACTTGTGGTACTTATGCCAGGTTCCCTGCATTGCAACTAGAGAGACACAGTCATTTTTGGGGTGCTATTCATCTGAAATATATTAGGCATCCGTATGAGGAGGAAAATAATAGTTTCTTGAAAGTGTCTCTTCCTCTCCGCCAAATATGGTGGACTGAGTGACTAGTTCAGATGTAGATAACTGCATCTGGCCAGACATCTCCCTGACTCAGTACTGAAGGCCAAGGAATTTCTTGCTAAAGCAAGAAAAAAACCTGCAAGACTGACTGCCACTTTCTGTTGAGTTATAATCAGGAACACAGCTTTAAAAAGGTGTACTTATCCTCCAAACAAATCTAACTCACCCACTCCCTCCCCCTGCAAAAAAAAAAAACCCAAAAACTGAACAGTAAAAAAACCAAAATACACAAGGACGAACAAACAAAACACAAAACAGACCAAACACAAACAAAAAACCCCAAACAATAACAAAATGTAAAAAAAACCCACAACAACAACAACAAAAACAAACAACAACACCACAATCCACTCTTCCAGGAAAAAGTTTTCCATGTAAGCACAACCTCAAACAGATTTTATCCTATAAAAGGCACTAATATCCTGCACTATCATAGTGCAAAGGTGCCCCTCACAGGTTTTCAAAGGCAGGTGGGCTTCATAGTACTTCCAGTATTTTTCTTCCTGTACTTCTGAGCATTTTGTCTAGCCTAGTACATCTGTACAACAGGTTACCTACAGCCACATCAGAGAGTGAAAACAAAGAGATCAGGAAAGGTCTAGCTATTACCTCCATCCTATATAATGTCTTTGTACATTTAGAAAAAAAATACTTGAGAGAAGGAAATTACAGGATTTTTTTTTTTTTTGGCTTGTAGCCCACGTTACAAAGAAATTGTTTTATTTTATTTTATTCTCTTTATAAACAGTAAGTTACCTCATGAGCTCCATTCTCTCAGCCACATTTATCATGGTACCCTTACCTCACACCCCAGCGGAGATTACTCTGTATGGACAAGATACCTTGTAATACAGTAGACCTGCAGTATGTTTGCCACCAAAGTAAGCATACTTCTTTCTAATAAAAAGCCTGTTTCATGCACTACATGCAATCAGTTTTAACAAATAGCCTACTTTTCCACAGTCAATATTATTGACACATGGCACTATCACAGGAGTCACTAAGTTGAACTATAAAGGCTGCTGGTATCCCGTAGGCTGCTAACAAATGGGATATTCAAAAGTTGTAGTTCACAGCTCTCTTAAGACTCAAAATACATGTTCTGTGTGATAATATCAGATAAAGTACTCACACATGCTCCTTCTCCTACGAGGGTAGACATAGAGGAATGCATGTTACCTACATACTCTCAGTCTTTGGGTCACTAAGTCTAAGACAGGAAACAGCACATTGCAGATCCTTTAGAGAGTTTTTCAACTAACTAAAAGCAAGGAGTTCAATACACTCAGTAAATCCTCTCAAACTACTTTGAAAATCCAAAGGATAAAAAGACCTTCAGCTTTGTTTTGCTCATTCTGTGTTTTCAACTTTTAGATTCTATTGGGCTTTCAACTTCTTTGTCTCTCTTGCCCGTTCTTTGCCATAAACCAGGTACTCTACTCAAATGTTAGAAGCTAGAAGAGGGTTTTTAATGACCTGTTGAGAATAAAATGAATAATTTAAGATTTACAGTAGCTTTAAATTGGTTTTGCTTGTTGTATGGTGTAAACTACATTACAGAGGGGGGATTTGTTCTCTTTCTGTTTGTTTGCAGCGAAATGATACAAAATCCTGCCTCATATTTTCTTTGTGTTAATTGGGGATTTAACTGTTGCTTGTTTTGCTTACAGTGGTGTACATCAAAGCCCTTAAAATCCATTTTAATTGTGCTGAGTGGATTTGGTCAATTACACTAGTACTCTTTGTATTAATAAGCATGTGAAACTAAGGCTATTCTGTATGTAAATTAATAGAGCTAATCAGTTGTCCTCCCATTGTAATATATATGACAGAATTTTGCAGTACTTCAATAGGAAGTGAAAGATTTGTGGCTTATGTCCAGGATCACATTTTTGGAGCCTACACGCCAAAAGGAAATTGAAATTGTCTCCACATCCTGTTAAATGTCCAGATTTTATCTGGTCACCAACTAAGTATCAGCTTATTAGAGATTTTTCTTGGAAGAAATCTCGAAGTGGGAATTCTAATCACTGTACAGTTCTGAAGTTGATCAAGTAAGAGAATTATATTTTGTAACAGAGCACATACTAGCCCTATTCATGATGAAACCCTACAGCTTGCTACTGACAGACATAGAAGAAGAAAATCACAGAATCACAGAATGTTAGGGACCGGAAGGGACCTCAAAAGATCATCCAGTCCAATCCCCCTGCTGGAGCAGGAACACCCAGATGAGGTTGCACAGGAATGTATTCAGGCAAGTTTTGAATGTCTCCAGAGAAGGAGAATCCACAGCCTCCCTGGGCAGCCTGTTCCAGTGTTCTGTTACTCTCATTGTGAAGAAGTTTCTTCTCATATTTAAGTGGAACCTCTTGTGTTCCAGTTTGTACCCATTGCCCCTTGTCTTATCATTGGTTGTCACTGAGAAGAACCTGGCTCTGTCTTCACAACACTCACCCTTTACATAAGGTCACTCCTCAGTCTCCTCTTCTCCAAGCTAAAGAGACACAGCCTCCTCAGCCTTTCCTCATACAGGGTATGCTCCACTCCCTTAATCATTTTTGTTGTCCTACGCTGGACTCTCTCCAGCAGTTCCCTGTCCTTCTGGAACTGAGGGCCCAGAACTGGACACAATATTCCAGATGTGGTCTCACCAGGGCAGAGTAGAGGGGAAGGAGAACCTCCCTGACCTACTGACCACCCCCCTTCTCATCCACCCCAGGACGCCATTGGCCTTTCCGGCCGCAAGGGCACAGTGCTGGCTCATGGTCATCCTGCTGTCCACCAGGACCCCCAGGTCCCTTTCCCCTACACTGCTCTCTAACAGGTCATTCCCCAATTTATACTGGAACCTGGGGTTGTTCTTGCCCAGATGCAATGCTCTACACTTGCTCTTGTTACATTTCATTAAATTTTTTCCCTCCCCAACTCTCCCGCCTGTCCAGGTCTCTGGATGGCAGCACAGCCTCTGGCATGTCAGCCACTCCTCCCAGTTTTGTGTCATAAGCAAACTTGCTGACAGTGCACTCTATTCCCTCATCCAAGTAATTGATGAATATATTAAATAGTACTTGTCCCAGTACCATCCCCTGAGGGACTCCACTAGATACTGGACTCCAACTAGACTCTGCCCCGTTGACCACAACTCTCTGGCTTCTTTCCTTCAGCCAATTCACAGTCCACCTCACTACCTGATCGTCCACACTGCATTCCCTTAGTTTAGCTGTGAGGATGCTGTGGGAGACCGTGTCAAATGCTTTGTTGAAGTCAAGGTAGACCACATTCACTGCTTTGCCATCATCTATCCACCTCGTTATGTCCTTATAAAAGGCTATGAGGTTGGTCAAGCACGACTTCCCCTTGGTGAAGCCATGTTGACTGCCCTTAATGACCTTCTTATCCTTGATATGCCTTCAGATGGCACCAAGGATAAGTTGTTCCATCACTTTTCCAGGGATGAGGCTGACCAGTCTATAGTTACCTGGGTCCTCCTTCTTCCCCTTTTTGAAGACTGAAGTGACATTTGCTTTATTCCAGTCCTTAGGCACCTCTCCCATTTCCCATGACTTAGCAAAGATGATAGTGGCCTAGCCACAACTTCAGCCAGCTCCCTCAGCACCTGCAGGTGCATCCTACCTGGACCCATGGATTTATGGATGTTCAGATTGCTTAATTGGTCCCTAACCCAGTCCTCATCAGCCAAGGCAGACTCCTCCATTGTCCTGACTTCCTCTGGGGCCTCAGGGGTACAGGGCTCCTCAGGACAGCCTTCAGCAGTGTAGACAGAGACAAAGAAGGCATTTAGTAACTGTTTTCTCTGTATCTTCTGTCACCAGACCACCCATCCCATTCATCATTGGGCCTACACTGCCTCTGGTATTAGTTTTTCTGCCACATATTTGAAGAAGCTCTTTCTGTTGTCCTTGAACCCGCTGGCAAGATTTAATTCTAAGGAGGCCTTAGCTGGCCTTGCTGGCTCCCTACATCCTCTGACAACAGCCTTATATTCTTCCCAAGTGACCAGCCCCTCTTTCCATGATCTTTAAACTCTCCTCTTCCACTTGAGTTTGCCCAGCAGTTCCTTGTTTAACCACGCAGGTCTCCTGTCTCCCTTCTTTGACTTCCTACATGTCAGGATGCTCTGATCTTGAGCTTGGAAGAATCAGCCCCTGAATGCCAAGCAACTATCTTGGGCCCCTTTACCTTCAAGTACCCTTGCCCATGGAATTTCCCCTAGCAATTGCTTGGAAAGGTGAAAGTTGGCCACATCTCTAAGAAAAGAGGAAAAAAAATAGATCCAAACAAGGTAACATAAGGAAACAGATATTATATTGCTTAGTATAACTGGGTCTTATCATATTGGTCTACTTCTACTATGCAATGAGGTATTTTGCTTATACTACAACAAAGGGCAGTTTTAGAAGACACATGTTGTAGTTTATTAAATAACAAGAAAGTAGGTTGTCACAAAGAAGTAGTTTGTTAAACTTTTCTGAGATGCTACGTCCATAAGTTTGAAAATCACCATGGGACTTTGCTCATAAAGTGAATGGGTCAGTGGTGGCAGTAAGGAAGACAAGTAGACTAAGGACTGATGTCACCATTCAGATACTGAATGAAATATTATACAAAGCAAGGCAAAAATTTTCAATATTTTAAGACTTCTACCATTTAGTTCAATGAGAACATAATCAAGCCAGCATGGAGTGCTTTCAGAAAACCTTCCTTTAATCTCTTTCTTAATTACAAGCAGAATGATGATTTCCCAGAGTCTTGAGTTGTAACAGCAGTGTCACTGATTTTGGGCCCTACTTTCTCTATGCAACTCAAGCTCTGTTGCCTGTATCTTCTCAGGATGGGATTTCATTGTCTAAACAGAAGGATTTATAAGGCAGTTATGGTGTCCTGAGGTTTTCAAGACAACAACGTGACAAGGAATGAAAGACCTATAAGGGACTTGAACTGCTCTGGAGGGGCAGTTGGAGGCTGGGCAGGACACTTCAGGGCACCTAATAACAGCAGTAGCCACTACATTTGTACAACAGAATTCCCACTTTCTTTACACTCATAGTGTGCCAGTAATATCTACTTTTCTCTTTTGACTGCAGAGGGAAGAGTAGGGTTGAGATCAGATTAAGACAACAACTTTGCAGATTCTAGACCAAGTTTAATGAATTTCATCTGCAATGACTGCATGCACAGGCATGTGCCTTCAAGTCATGTTGGACAAAATGTGAATAGAATGTGCTGCTGATCTGTCTGGGCTTTCTATGTGTCTCACAGATAAGACTGGAGCTACTAAATTGTAACTCTATCAGAGCAACTGCACATAAAAGAAATATCCTTCAGATTCCGGTCAGGTCAATTCTATGGACAGAAAAGTAGGACATCGCTGTGAAAACTTCTTTGTGTGACACCTTAATGTGTGATATTTGTGGCTGCAGTACTCTGACCTTAACAGGAGTTATGTCTAAATTTCTGAAACAGAGGAAGATCAAGATTCACATAACTGAGGACTAAAATGAGGGAGATGCACAGGAGCAATGTTATAATTTAATTTACGAGTTAAAAGCCACTTTGGATTTTCAGTCACCCTCCAGTACTGACCCTGCTTCCTGCTGAGGTTAATCATTTTTGCAAGAAAGAAAAGGAGCAGATTGTAAAGGCTATGTCTTTAGCAGTTTAAGGATAACTCAAAGCACTAACATACTGTTGAGAATCTATATCTTAGCTTCTATTGACATGCAACTAGTGTGAAAGAATGTAATTTGCATTCAGCCAGCAAACATTAAGCAAACAGTGAATTGGGGATGACAGGTTCTGCTCTCTTTATAAGCTCGTAGAGTGCCTTCTCCTATACAAATAGACACAGAAGATCTTCAGTGAGTCATAATTCCTCCATTTCTATTCTGAGCAGATCTGATTTCTAGTCAGATTTGCTGAGGTGCTGAGTATGCACAATTTATGTTAAAGTCCACCGAGACGCATGTGCTCAGCCAATCTACCTCAGCTGTGGGTTTTATTGAAAATATCTTCTTATTCTGTAACTCCAACTTCAGAGGCAGCTAAACTTCATCAGATTTAATCAAATAAGCAATCTGCACAAATATATGCAAAGCCTGTCAAGTAAGGCTAATTGTTTTCTTAGTCAATAAAAATTGCCATTATTTTTTTAGCTTCAAAATAGTTTTGTTAAAATATTTGATGCTCATGACCAGTGCTGGACAGATAGCTCTCTTCTGTCATGTCTCTTTAACAAGGTAGAACTTTAAATAAATGTTATGAATAAACTTATGCTATGAAACAGAGAAAAATCCCTATGTGCAGTGAAGCTACTGGAGTAAGCTTTCTGTAGGACATGTAGGACATGTCATAAGATAGAAATTAAAAAACCCAGCAAACTAAAACAAGAAAAAGCAGCAGATTTCTGAAGCACAGAAACAACATATAAATACAACGTTTGCAGAGCACAGCTCCCCAGGACCCTCATTTATTTTATGATATCCAGGAGGAGAAAGAGCCCCCTGAAAAAAAGCAGTAAGTAACAGCAACCTATATAGGGATTCTGATCATTGACAGCAGCAATGACTTAACACATAATTATAAAGATAATATTATTGAAGCCAGTAAAGCCTGATAAGCAGTTGGGATTTCATTCAGGTCATCAAGATGGGTTTTAGGATCCTCTTCACTCAATTTCCCTTTCCTGTTACTGTGGTTGATTTTATTGGAGTTAAACTACTGTAAAACTAGGCTCATGCAGAGCAACTTAGGCCTCAGTATCATTGTTCCTCTCAGTTATAATTGTCTCCATAATTGTTCTTGTCATTGTAGTAGATGATCTGTAAAAAAGAAGGGGAAAAAAAAAAAAAAAGGTTGTGTCCTTTCCTGCTACTTTATAAGGCATGATGATGGCTTCATAAAATTTTATTGTATTACTATACCAAGACCATAATACCATTCCCATACTTTATTGCCACGCCAAGAGCTGGAAGTTGAACTCAGACAAATTCAACATTGAAATAAGATGTAATTTGCTACCATTGAAGGCAGGAAAACATAGGGAAGATTTATTGAGAGGGCTAAAGAAAAAGCATGGAAATGTCCCTGCTCCTGCACTCTTCAGAATCTCTCAGCTCCAGTCCCCTCAGATATCAGAAACAAAATTCTGAAACTTTCTAAAAGGTAACCCTTGAGCCATAATCTGGGAGACATTCTTTGCCTGTTGTGGAGGTCTGCATGCCTACAGTGATTGCTCTGGCCTGGTATCTACAGCTCACAGCCCACAGATTTGCTGTCTGTATTGCCCTTGCTGTCTTAAAGCTTGTGAAACCGTAATAAGACAGGAGTTACAATATCACCTCAGGAGTAAGCATTTTCTGCATATGTAAGAATAAATGTGCTGGATTTCGTTCTTGGAAGGGGATAAAGGGTAGGTGCATGTGCCTTCTTATCATAAACACATACAAAACCACAATACCATGTCAGTGGAGAGGTCCATCTAACCCAAGGTTGTTTTCAGCCCTTGCCAAAATTAGTTACGTCGGGAAGAATGCAAAAATAAGACAAATAAATAGTGGTGCTTCAATATTATGCTCTCTTGCAGTTAGAAATTCCTCAGTCTGGGACTTCTGAAGCTCCAGTTTCACCATAGCTCTACGCACAGTAATCCCTCTGAAGAGCTCAAGAAGGAGTTATCTCAGCTATCTGGGTGATGTCCCTTGTTCATCTCTTCAAACTGCTCACCTGATAGAGCCAGTAACAATTCTCTACCTCAATATAGTGAAGAACTTGATAGATATTTTTGCATTCATCTCCTCCATGAGATATGTGTCATCTACTGAAACAGGACATTCTTAACGTGATTGACTTTGTGTCTTGAAGGTCTCTTGGCATTACCATCAGGTGGTGTCTCCTGTTCTGTACATGTGATTTATACTTCACCAAACTAAAATGTTTTAATTGCAGCCTTGAACTAGTGAAGATGGATGAAAATAATGGCAAACAGCGGCACAGATGATCTATTTCAAGATTTATGTTTTGTGACAATGGGTTCGTGTTTCTCTTCTTGTCTGCTGGCTTTTTGTGGCAAGGTTTTGGTAGTTGGCAGCTACAGGGGTGGCCTCTGTGGGAAGAGATCAGGTGCGGCCCCCATGTCAAACAGAGATATTTTTAGCCAGCTCCAAAACAGACCCACTGCTAGCCAAAGCTGAGCCCATCAGCAGCGCTGGTAGTTCCTCTGTGTTAACATTTTGAAGAAAGGGTAAAAAATTATGCACAGCAGCTGTGAAAGAGAGGAGTGAGGAAAAAATGTGAGAGAAACAACTCTGCAGACACCAAGGTCGGTGAAGAAGGGGCAGAGATTCCCCTTCAGCCTGGAATAAAGACCACGATGAAGCATGTTGTTTTTCTGCAGCCAATGCAAGACCATATTGGAGCAGATATCCACACTGCAACCAATGGAGGACCCCAGCAGGTGGATGTGCCAGGAAAGAAGCTATAGCCTGTGGAGACCCCACACAACAGCAGGTTTTCTGGCAGGACCTGTGGGCCCGTGGGGGACCCAGGCTGCAGCAGTCTGTTCATGAAGAACTGCACCCCGTAGAATGAACCCACACTGAAACAGTTCGTGAAGAACTGCAGACTGTGGGTAGGACCCCCATTGGAGAAGTTTATGAAGGACTGTTCCCGTGAGAAGGACCCTTCACTGAGAAGGACCCTAAGCAGGGGAACAGCATGAGGAGGAAGGAGTGGCCAAGATTAAGTGTTACAAACAGTTGACCACAGCCCTCATTCCCTGTCCCCCTGAACCTCTCAAGGAATAGAAAGAGGAAGGAGAAGAGTCAGGAAGAAAGGAGCATCCTCACATCCTCAGCATCCTCACAGCTAACCTGAGGGAGTGCGGTCTGGATGACCAGGTAGTGAGGGGGACTGCGAACTGGGTGAAGGGAAGAAGCCAGAGAGTCATGGTCAATGGGGTTGGGTCCAGTTGGTGGCCAGTATCTAGTGGAGTCCCTCAGGGGATGGTACTGGGGCCTATATTATTCAATATATTCATCAATGATTGGGATGAGGGAATAGAGTGCACTATCAGCAAGTTTGCTGATGACACCAAGCTGGGAGGAGTGGCTGACATGCCAGAGGCTGTGCTGCCATCCAGAGACCTGGACAGGCTGGAGAGTTGGGCAGGGAAAAATTTAACGAAATATAACAAGGGCAAGTGTAGAGCATTGCACCTGGGTAGGAACAACCCCAGGTTCCAGTGTAAGTTGGTCAACGACCTGTTGGAGAGCAGTGTAGGGGAAAGGGACCTGGGGGTCCTGGTGGACAGCAGGATGACCATGAGCCAGCACTGTGCCCTTGTGGCCAGGAAGGCCAATGGCATCCTGGGGTGGATTAGAAAGGGGTGGTCAGTAGGTCGAGAGATCTTCTCCTTCCCCTCTACTCTACCCTGGTGAAATCACACCTGGAATATTGTGTCCAGTTCTGGGCCACTCAGTTCTGGAGGGACAGGGAACTGCTGGAGAGAGTCCAGTGCAGGGCAGCAAAGATAATGAAGGGAGTGGAGCATCTCCTGTGTGAGGAAAGGCTGAGGTAGCTGTGTCTCTTTAGCCTGGAGAAGAGGAGATTGAGGGGTGACCTTATTAATCTTTATAAAAATGTAAAGGATGAGTGTCATGAGGATGGAGCCAGGCTCTTCTCGGTGACAACCAATAATAGGACAAGGGATAATGGGTACAAACTGGAACACAAGAGGTTCCACTTAAATTTGAGAAGAAACTTCTTCTCAGTGAGGGTGACAGAGCACTGGCCCAGGCTGCCCAGGGAGGTTGTGGAGTCTCCTTCTCTGCAGACATTCAAAACCCGCCTGGACACCTTCCTGTGTAACCTCATCTGGGCATTCCTGCTCCAGCAGGGGAATTGGACTGGATGAGCTTTCAAGGTCCCTTCCAATCCCTGACATTCTGTGATTCTGAGTTGAGACTGGGAACAAAGGAAGAGTGTGAGGAAGTTGTTGTCCATTTTGTCTTTGTTTCTCACCATCCTCCTCTAATTTTAATTGAGAAAAAATTAAATTAATCTTCCCTCAGTTGAGTCTTTTTTTGGCTGTGATGGTGACTGGTAAGTGACCTCCCTGTCTTGCCCCATGAGCTTTTCCATTGTATTTTCTTCACCCTGTCATTCTGAGGACACAGAGTGAAAGGGCAGCTGGGTGGGGATCTGGCTACTGGTTAAGGTCAACACAGTGCATCTCATTCAGTAGTTTGCCTGAGGAGCTTTAGGTCCTGGGATCTGCCTGCTTTTTCTGTAAGGTGTAGAGCTTTCACAGTTGCATAGAACAACTGCCTTTACATTTTTGCAGACATTTTTAATCTTGCTCATGCTGAATTTACCATGATTTATCAAATATTTTTCATGCAAATGGATTAAAAAGTTAGAGAGATGTAAGAAAGTCCTTTACTTTTGACTATCTAAAAGTGTCCTCACTAGGGAAAAGACTTGAAAAACTATCAAAGAATGGTGAAACCATCCATTTTACAACACCTGATGAAAAGACACTATCCTGTTCCCACATGCTACTGTACCTCTAATCTCAGTCTACGCTCCAGCCTTCTCTTCAGGCTCCTTTTGTCCCAAGAACTCCATGCAGTTAGGAAGATTAAAACTAGATTATTTCTGGGGAATAAAACAAACAAACAAAAAAAACCAAACAAACAAAACAAACAAACAAACAGAACACCACTATAATTGGAAAATAAAACCCCTAAATAAATAGCTATAGCATCAGTTTTATATACCTAAAGGGAGCTGCAGGGAGCACAAGAGCACAGTAGGTCTCTGTTTTACAGTTCCCCAATAGACTCGGTTCCAAAAGAAGAAAACAAATCTGAAAGTTTATGAGTGATGTAGCTCTGTGCAAAATATTCTGCCCTGTGTGGGAGCCACATGCCTGTGTCATCTCTCACAAGGATACAGGTCCCTGATGTTCTCTGCTTGTCCCTGTTCCACCTGTCAATATTATTCTGAAAGCTGAGCAAATGCAAAAGCAATCAGTTCTTAAAGTCTGTATCGTACGTTCTTTTGCACAATAAACAGCATTTTTGATGTAGGCAAAAAGAGAGAGAACAAAATAAACCTTTCATCTTCTTCCATAAAAGCCACATTATAACTTCTTTTTGATGTCCTTTTTCTTTTTTCCCCTCTGCAGTCCCTGGAGAAACAGCACAGTGTTTTCTTCATAAACAGATCTCAACACAGACTTGAAAATGTCACTGTTAACAATGAATTATCCCAGATGTACAGAGAGCCCTGTGGCCATCAATAGTTCTTTCTGTAAGCCCTCAAGGCTCTGAACCACTGATAAAAAGGAAAGCAAGGGGAGAAAAGGATTATACAGTAAATAAATTTGACTTGTATTAAGAATTTAACACACTGGCTGGCAGAATGAACTGACTGAAGCAATGCATCAGACATGGAATGGTCTGTCATACAGTTCACTCACACTCCACTGTATTCCTCTGTCGGTAGCTAGCATTTGCAAAAACTCACTAAATTATAAGTGATAGTATCTAATAGACTTATCAGACTGAACAGTTTTGCTTTCAAGCTAAAGGTAGAAAATTCCATTTTGAAGTTTCTAGCATTTCGAGTTAATTATTAACAAGCATTTTTAGCAGCTTAAGAAAGCGGATAATTGAGAAATTATTAATATGTGTGTGTTTGAGATATACTATTGCAAACTTCAGTTGAAACTGCTAGAGGAGTCAAATAGCATTTTAAAATGTAAAGGCTATACTTCATAATTATCTTTTCCCCTAAATGATTTATGTGTTTAAAAAGAGACCATTTAAACACTTAAAATAGTTTAAAAGTCAGCTTTGAATTAATACAGATGAAGCATTAATTTGCTTGTTAAATATTTTGTTCCAGAAGACAGAAGGGAATTTCAATAATTCTGTTAATTAATAATACCCCACAGTGTCTCATTGGTGAGTGTAAAAGGGCCCTGTAAAGGAATAAATATTACAATTCCTTTTTTACATATGGGTAAACTGAGGCAAAGTGACTTGCCAGGGAGAGTACCTTGGTGAATAAGCAGATCCAGGAGAAGGAAACAAAACTCTGAACTGCAGTCCAGGTAATGACCATAAATATCACAAAGATGACGGGCTGAGTCTTTGTAATATGTGTGGTTCTTTTAAAAGAAAACTTTAAATTCAGACATTAAATTTACATTACAGAGGAATAAGAACGTGAAGTGCAGTATGAGGTCTATTTAGTTCCATCAGGGACTCTTTCCCCACAGCAAATATGAAGTGAAAACAAAGTTGGACTTAATAGGTAGATAAAAATAAAACAGACACAGAATTTAAGAATAAAGTCAGAAAGAAAAAGTACAGAAAAATATACAAAATAAACAAGTAAAAACTGTCCTTAGGCACATTCTCAGTAAGAGAATAAACCAAGAAACAGTTGATTCAATGATTACTATAAAATAAATTTATCACTACAAGGGAGCAATTTCTGATTCCTTTCTTCCGTCAGTCTTCTGTGAAAAAGTTAAACGTGGGTCAGACATTTAACATAAGCAGAAAGGAAGAATATATTTAATATTTCTTAGAAACATAGGTATTATCAATCGTGCTGAACCAACATTCTCCTGTCTTTAGTATTCAGAGAACCACTCTGAGACCTCATAGAAAATGAGTGACAGTCTGGAAGACTAATAAAAATTATAAAAGAAAAAAATGAAGTGACCATCTTTAAACTGGGAGAAAAGGAGGAGTAGGGGAACTTTAAATCCCAGGAAAGCACCATCATAGCTACACAATTTCTAAATATTTAGATGAGAACAGGCACACATACTACAGACAACATGACTTTCCCAAGAATTAATCATGTCAAATAAATTGAATTTCCTTCCCCAGCAGGGTAAAAGGCTTTACAGACTGAAAAAAAACAGCAGATAAGATATATCTCGATTCTAGTCTGGCTTTCATGCTGTTTGATATACTGTTCTCAGAAGGAAGCTTAGGAAAGGCCTATAGCCTGGGTACAAAAGTGACTGGAAAATCATATTCAAAGAGTAGCTATCAAGAGCAGCCTTTAAAGTGGAATGATGCATAAGGTGGAGTTCCTGAGGAGTTTGTCTTTAGTCCTATACTCTTATATATCTGCCCAAAGGAATAAAGGCTGTGTTTATTAAATACACAGATGAGAGTAAGCTGCAAATACATTGGAAGGCAGGATTAAAATTCCAAATAGAAAAATTGTTTGGAGAAGAAGGAGAAAAAAGAACAAACAACAAGCTCTGGTGGAACAAAAACAATTAGAGGACATAATTATAACCAACCAAATAAAAACAGATCAGAAGAAAGATGACCTAAGTAACTGGTAACCCAGGAAAACTTTTGGGGTTCTGGTGAGTCACCACCAGCTGTATGTATGTGAATGTTGTAGCGAAATATCTACATCTCATATGTGGTGTATAAGATACATGAATTAACGCTTCCACTGCACCCATTGCTTCAGTGAAATGTTGTGTACCATCCTGAATATTGAACATCAGAAGAAGTATGGGTGAATTAGAGACAGCTGAGGGGAAAGTACACACTTATTAGTGGTCTGCCATCGTGATCTATAAGGAAGCATTGAAGAAATAGTGATTTTTTTTTGTTAACAGTAGACAATATTGACAAAAGACATCATAAAGGTCCTCAAAGTCCTGCACAGTGACATGATAACCATGACAGATAGGGCATGCATTAAGGTCGGAAACTGTAACCAGAAAAAAAGTTAAGTTTAGACACTGGAATAGGTCAGTGAGGATAATAGAACAACGGAGCAGATTTCCTGGCAGCCTTGGGAACCCAAACCATCAGCCCATTTTAAGAATAAATTACACAAACAACCATCAGAATGACACAGGAATCGCTGATCACACCTTGGGACAGACAGATGAACTAGTGATTTTCTGCAATTCTTTTAAAGGGCTATTCTGTGACTCTGACAAGGAGAAATAATATTAATACAAAGCTTCCAAAGGCACCGAACTTTAACAGGAACTTTTGAGAATCAAGGTCAGAATGTAACAAATCTGATTCTGAGTTTCTCATCTTGATCTGGTAAGGCAAAGATCTTATTACAGGTATCACCACCAATAACTATAAAAGAAAATCTTTGGAGAATGATTTTTAAATATTCAGATTAGAACAACTGTTCCCAGTACAGCTCATCAACTACTAGGATGGATGCTGACTATCTGGGTATTGATTTTCCTTCCCAAAGTGTGCTGGTGTACCCTTGAGTGTATCCTTTTTAAGCCTAGAAATGTCACAACTGAGTTTGCAGCAGTGCAAGTTCCCTTAGAACCGTGTTGTTGCATTGCAATGACTCAATACTGCCTGTAACATCCAAAGACATTTTGGCTCCTGGAGTGAGATCTCCATGTGAAGTCTCTCCCAGATATTTGCCCTCATGAATTTTGTTGTGACAAGATATTAATGATTCCTGCAACCTGTAGAATTCTTATCCATTTCACAATATAAAGTCCAGAAATCTGGGGCTGATATTGCTCACATATTTCTCCCCTTTTTTGCTCCCACTTGAGACTCCACATCTCAAACAAGGATCTTGCTGTTCTGTTGTCATTGTGCCTTGATTTAGTCAGTGACAATAATATCATTTATTTTCATGCCTATCTGTTTTCAGCTCCGTACATAATTTTGGAGCTTATTTGCAATAAGAGAAGACAGTAAATTTAAAAGCTCTCCATTCCTGGCGTGTCTTGGACTGCTCTGACTACATGAAGAGGCTGAGTGCCCTTTGTTCCCAGGGAGAGCCAACAGCAATCAGCCACATGGAGATATTTTTATTATCATTCTCTTCAAATATCTGTGTATGAGTATCATACAGCACAGATGTAGGATTAAAAATAAATATTCCTGGCTGAAAACCTCACCCATTGATAACCCTGTATGGCTTGTGTTTGAGGATTTTTTCCCCTTCTTTCTCCTTTAAAGTAGAACTGAAGAGTGAGATTCAGTGCCAGGAATAGAAACAGTGCCAAATCATTTCCCATGCTAGAGCATATGCTTAAACTGAGAAGAAATACCACAGAATGCTGCACCTTCATTAACACTTTCTCCTTGACTTGATAATATTCTTTTGCCATACACATAAGGACTATACAGCCAAGAAGGCTGCATAAAAATCTAATTGATTAAGCTTGGCCAGTGCTGTAAGCCATTGTGGAGGTGAACTTCATGCACACTTGGAACCAGCATCCTACATGTCAAAGCTTGAGCAACAGTTTACCCAGGTAACTCTGCAAGCAAGAGATAAGCAGATATAGTTATAAGCATGAGACAGAAGAAAACATAATATTAGTAACTGTTGTGATAGAGATGTCTGCTGCAGGAAACCTCTATGACATATAAATGAATGAATGAATTAATTAATGAACAGGACATACAGTGAAAGAATTCCAGGGTTTGTCTTCTCTTGATGTTTCTTTGCGCCATCTGTCTCAGACCAAAGACCTTATTTTTCCACATTTGGTGAGTTAATTTCTTCAAAATATATCAATGGAGCTGCATTTAATTGTCCAGTCATCCCTGAAAGACTAGCTGGGGGAAGCTGGATCCCATGTCTAACCAGACAGGAGACAGAAAACCTTCAGGTGTCTATGAAGGTGAGTTCAGTGAAAGAGCTGTATGGGATGCATTCGATCATTGTAGACAGATAAAACTGATCAGATGGTTTGGATTCAGAAAAGGTCTATTTGTCTTTGTTGACTGTAAGGCAGATAGAGAACATAAGGTCCATAGCTCAGGTAGTATCTTACAGATCTCTTCCTTTGAATATCAAGTGGAAGACATAAAAATGCTGGTGTAGCTGGGTTTGTTGTAGGATGGAGGATTACAGACTGCTTTAAGTTATGCAGAAAAAAAAAAAAATACTATGATTAGTATGATTTGGTAGTAAGTTCAAAATTCCATTATAAGAAAGAGGAAGCACAATCTATATGTAAAGCCAAGAACTTACTGTTACTCTAATTGAAATCTTAACAGGCTAATCAAAGAGTTATTATTAGTGTATACCTAAGTATTAAAAAAAAATACCACCATATAGAAAGGGTTTCAATAGCAATAAAACTGCTATACACATAGTCCCTATCCTCTATCCTTTTTCCTGATATTATGTTCACCTTCCTGGTGTCATCCAGGCACTGGAGTTCATGCCTTCCATCTGACCAGTGGAGAGGGGAAGGGTGTAACACAAGTTGACAGCATCCCAAGTCCTTCACTGACAAGAGTATGATGCTAACGGTGATGGCTTTTTCTTCCTGCTTGGAATCAGAATGGCCTGGTTTTATGTTTGCTAACACACTTTTACACTTTGCTTTTTTTTTTTGCACTTTTTTTTTTTTTTTTCCTCATGACAAGGTGACCCACCTAGTAGATGAGGGGAAGGATGTGGATGTTGTGTACTTAGACTCCAGTAAAGCCTTTGATACCATATCCCACAGCATTCTTCTGGAGAAGCTGGCAGCTCATGGCCTGTGTGGCTGTATCTGAGATGGATAGAGAACTGGCTGGATGGCGAGGCCCAAAGAGTTGTGGTGAATGGTGTCAAATTCAGTTGGCGACTGGTCATGAGTGGTGTTCCCCAAGGTTCATATTGGGGCCAGTTCTGTTTAATCTCTTTATCAATGATCTGGATGAGGGGATTGAGTGCACTCTCACCAAGTTTTCAGATGACACCAAATTGTGTGGGAGTGTTGATCTGCTGGAAGGCGGGAAGGCCATACAGAGTGATCTGGACCAGCTGGATCATTGGGCTGAGGCCAATTGTATGAGGTTTAACAAGGCCAAGTGCCAGGTCCTGCACTTGGGTCACAACAACCCCAGGCAGCGCTACAGGCTTGGGGAAGAGCGACTGGAAAGTGTCCGGTGGAAAAGGATCTGGGGGTGTTGATTGACAGCCGGCTGAACATGAGCCAGCAGTGTGCCCAGGTGGCCAAAAAGGCCAGCAGCATCCTGGCTTGTATCAGGAATAGTGTGGCCAGCAGGACTAAAGAAGTGATTGTGCCACTGTGCTCTGCACCGGTGAGACCCCACCTTGAATACTGTGTTTAGTGTTAGGTCCCTCATCATAAGAAGGATATTGTGGTACTAGAGAGAGTGCAGAGGAGGGTGACAAAGCAGGTGAAGGGCCTGGAGCACAAGTCTTATGAGAAGGGGCTGAGGGAAGTGGGGCTGCTTAGCCTGGAGAAAAGGAGGCTGAGGGGAGACCTCATTGCTCTCTGCAACTACCTGAAAGGAGGTTGCAGCCTGGAGGGTGTTGGTCTCTTCTCCCAAGCAGCAAGTGATAGGACAGGAGGAAATTACCTCAGATTGCACCAGGGGAGGTTTAGAGTGGATATTAGGAAAAATTTCTTCGTGGAAAGGGTGATCAGGCATTGGAACAGGCTGCCCAGGGAAGTGGTGGAATCGCCATCTCTGGAGGTTTTTAAAAGGCATTTAGGTGGGGTTCTTAGTGACATGGTTTAGGGCTAGAGTTAGGTTATGGTTTGACTTGATGATCCTGAGGGTCTCTTCCAACCAAAATGATTCTATGATTTTCTTCACTGGTTTGCATATTGATGTTACATGCAAATTTAATAAATAAATGCTCTTTTATGGATGTTGCATAGTTGTTTTTTGTTCTTGTTGCTAACTCTAAGTCTATTTTGTCCAACTCCTGCCATGAATTTCTCTAAATGATCATGGCTGAGCTGTTTGCATCCTTGCCTGTACCCAAATGTAGATAAATCAAGTTAAAACAAAGCTGCAGTTGCGTCAAGATAAGTTCAGACAGACCAAGTCTGAAAAGCATCAGTCATGCAGCCTTGCAAACTCAGTGCAAAGCCTGTGATCTATTACTAGCAAGGAAAACACCTTATTATGTGGCTGCAGGGCTACATTCTCTAAATTCATTGTTTTTACAAAAAGTATTACATACTCTTTAAGCCAACTTGATGACAAGCTTTCTATTTATTATACTCATATTAAGAGCGTCCCCCCTTTCATATCATACAGGCTGCAGAAGCATAGCATGTTCTAAATGCATCATCTGTTCTCACATTTAAGCAGTTCATGTTCCTTCCAAATGAGCTATAGCATGAATTACCCATTATTGAGAATATACAGCCAGAGATCCAGTTTTATAGTCATCCACTCTAGCAGAAGCTGACAGTAACGACCTTGGAATTCTCTCCACGACCTGCAGAATCAGTCTTAGCATGCAAATAAATACTACAAATTAACAAGGTCAACTTCTACTTCTTTTCTGGCAAGGCAAAGAAAGGGAGGAAGGGACAGACCTTAGGAAATGAGTGGCAGCATTAACACACTGACACACAATCCACTGAGTAGGAAGCTGTCTGTGTGGTAGTTATTGTGGATAGTTTCCTTCACTGCAATAACAGACGTGCTTAAAAGCATTGACATGTATTCAAGAATGGCTGAGTTCCTAATTTTGATACTATTTCCCATTTATGTCAGTATCAGACTCCTAGAGAAAGTAAAACCACCAACAAACCAAGATCAGTTTGTGTCTACTGCCTGAACTTGGACTATAGGACTCCTCCATTTGGCTTGTCACATTTTTCCAGAGGTATGTAGTTGAGCACTCAGGGGCCCCAGTCAGTATGTACTAACAAGGTGACCAACAGGATGGACAGTGAAGATCCCAGTATCCAGCCCCTGCAAACTTTTGCACTTTTTGCTGTGTTGAGGTCACAGGGTTTGCTTTAAAAAAACATACACATGTATGTACATATATGTGTGTGTATACATATATAATGTTACAACTCTACCTTGATCACTTACATCCATATGATAACTACAAATTAAAATTTGAAGCATCCATTTTGGACTAGACACTGACAGATAACAAACAGAGCACTGGTGAATCTAATAGGCTGCATAGTTGTCAGAATATGTTGAGCCTTCTTCGTAGCTTTCTTCATAGTTGCAGAACCACAGACTCTTAAAAGCTTTATGGAAGGGATAATTAGATTATTTAAAGTCTTTCTGCTACTGTTGGGATTGTTCCCTGGCATATGATTTCTTTTCCTTTTTTTGGTCCCATTGGTAATGGGTTGAAACACTCATTTTGTCTGTCCCCTGTCTTGAGGGATGTCTAGTCTAAAAGATGAAAAACCTTTCAGGTTAACTCTTTTGGTACATGTTGCCTACATACTTTTTCTTCTTTTTCTCAGGCTCCTTTTCATATAACTTAGTGTTCCATACTACTTTATTAAACTACTAAATGGTAAATTATAATTCATGCAAATATTCATGAATGTTAGGCCCATCTTCTTTTATTCACTACTCAGAGCAGAATGAATTTTTTTTGGTTGCTGTTGTAATCTGCCTAAGTTCACTGCTCGCTCAATTAACTTTTTAAAAAACTACTCATGTTTTTGTAATTTTAACTTTTTTGTTCACACTAAGAGTGAGGAGCTTAATAACAAGCCCTAATCTCTTTGAAGTCACACCTTCCAGACTCTTTTTCATTATTATTGTTCTTTGGGTATATTCTGCTTTATCCATATATTTTTGATAATGGGATGCTCAGAAGTGACTGTAGCATTCCAGCCATAACCTACAGGAGACCAATACAATAGTGATATTCTCCCCAAATTCTAGAAATCCTGAATTAGCTCATCCACCTGAATGCATTACATTCCCTCATTTCATGAAGAGTTATGAAAAACATATTCATACTGTTCATCCAGCTGCCTAATTTAGGTATTGTGCCCTGTATGATATCTGCTGTCAAGGCACCAGAGCCCCTGGGTCCCCACACAAAGAGTAGCAAGTAATTTTCATGAAAACTGAAAAAACTGTTGGTAGTTGGTGTTCTTAATTCAGAAGCTCAGAATAGTAGCATATAGAAGGCACCCCTGGAGATGATCTAGTCCAACTCTCTTGCTCAGGCAAGGTCAGCTCATGGCCATGTCCAGTCAGGTTTTATGCATCTCCAAAGACAGAGACAGTACAGTCTCTCTGGGCAGCCTGTTCCAATATTCAAACATCCTCACAATAATTTTTTCTTTTTCTTAAGTTTAAAAATATCTGCTTGAGCTTTTTCAAATGTATTTCAAATACCAAATGCATGTGTAATGTGTTTCATTATATCACCATTTCAGCATTTAGCATTGCTGCCTTCTGATATTCATTCTATCCTGAAAAAAATGACTGCCTTCACTCATGCAATAGAATGTCTTCTTAGAAATTCGTGTTCTCATTTCAAAGCCTTCTTAATGTGTCTTCTGATTAAACTGTCAACTAGCTGGAATTTGCTTCTTGGTTTGATATACGAACTTTAGAGAAATATGACTGTTGCTATTCAGTGAGCCATTTTGGTGTGGACTTTTGAATACCACTTGGAAATATATATATATTTTTTTTAAAGTTACTGAGTCAAAGCCTCAAAGGAATAACAAATTCTATCTAGGATATCACACCAGGACTTCCAGAATGCTGGGGATTAATCAAACTTGTGTCCAGACGCAGAATTTTGGATATTTTGCAAGAGGAATGACAGCTGTCACTGGATATTTCAAGATTCATCCTGCAAGAACAGTTGCTACTGCAGTGTTTTGGAACTGGAAGAAAAAGTCCTTAAGTTATTTACCTTTTTTTTCAGGGAACAGATAACTGCAGGTTCCTGTGTTTGAGATCAAGAACTGGGGTCAGGCTATGTCCAGAGAAAACATTCAAATTCAAGAGCGCAGAAGAAGAAATGTAGGGGAAAAACTAAAATAGCAGAAACGCATGAGAAGAATCCATCTCCCTGACTGCAAAATGAGATGAGTCAGTTGGAGATGAGTCAGTTGAGCTACTGGATAGAAAAAAATAAAAAAGTTTGATGGATTTTAAAGGCTTGGAGGTTTATAGAACTTTTTGTCATTATTGGCAGTCTCCTGCTGTCAGTACAAATGCACTTGTCCTTATTTCTTTAAATCAACAAAGCACCAGAACTCACAAAGGTTAATGCAATTTCTATTCCTGAGTAAAATTCATAATGCAGTATTGTGAAGGCAGAGTGACAAAGTAGGGAAGTGGTTGTGATTTTACATTGACTGACAAGCTGGAGAATTAAAGAATCTGACAATTTTATGTATTATATAAATATATAGAAAAGCATTTATTCTAGCTTTAGGCTATAATTGCCATACTTGAATGAGCACCTATTTTGTATCATTTTAAACCTGTAAATTCAAAACCTGACTATTCTGGGAACTGTTTTACTTGCACTTTGATCAGGAATATATGGGTGTAGCAGATGACAGACACAAATTCACCAGTTCATGGCATCAGTCTCATTTTCAGAGCAATATGTCTAAACCATAGACTGTTTGTCATTACAGTTTTAGTGTGGGTATTTTTTTGTTTGGTTTTGTTTTGAAGGAGGACAAAATCAGAAATCAGCAGGATGAATCACAAGTGACATGAATTGTTCTAGCAGCCTATTTCCTGAATTCCCCTTTCCCGAACCCTGTCATTTCCCCCATTTCTGTAGCTTATAATCCTTCCTGCAGCAGGTGACCAGAAAGCATCCATCCCATGGTCAATATGCAGGTATTCTCCATCATTTAATATGTATTTCTTTCCCCACATGAGAGAATTGTGTGCATAAGGGAATAAAATTCTGGAGAATCTTAGCACAGCCATATGTCCATCATGTAGAGGCAGATGCCTGTCTTGTGGCCATGGGATGGATACAACTCCAGTAGCATGTCAAGGCTGATGGAACTTATCACTAAATTGTATGTGTTACCCCCATATAAGTGAATGGAAGCCCAGCACATACAGTACCAGCTGCTCACAGCTTCCTAAAATGAAAGATATCTTCCTGGTCATATGATGGAGAAAGAATTTAGGTGTATGGTCTTCAAGAGCTTCTGGAAAGCTTTTGTTACTTAGACAGGTTGCCTAGTACAAAATTAATAATATTTTCAGTAACAACATTTTGAAATACTTTCCTCAAACAACATTAAAATCACTGGTATGTAGTATTGTTGTTGCTATGACACATATAGCTGAGGTTCTTCAGAAAGGTATATGCTGCAGTCACAATGTTTATAGGTTCTTTATCTCTTTGCTAGTATTGTGGGAATTCAAAGAATCCTTTCTTATGGCCTTGTATCAGTGAGGTTACATTTATTAGCATAACAACACTTTTCCTTACAAAATCACTAGCTCTACTACTGTAGTACCTTTCGTAATTATTAAAATAATCAGTGGCAATAATACACCTAAGAAAAATAGGAAATGGCAGTGCTCTAAACACTCTTGTTCAAGCTCCTTTCTGCAGTATTTCCATGCAAGGTCTTTATTTTGAAGGTGGGTTTTTTTTCTCCCAACTCTCAGATTGTCTGACTACCCTGAGACTTTTTTTCTTTGTGCTTGCCTGAATTGGTTTACCTTCAGCTGAGGAAAATGTCATCTTTCTCTTTATCCCTGGACTGTTTTTCTGGCTTTTTCTCTTCTGACTTTTAGAACACCTTATTATTCACATTCCTTGGAAACATCCCTACAAGCCATGAACCCATATTCTTCTAGGCATCTAACAAGTCACACAGAGGGTGGTGCTTTCTGGCTTTAAAAGAAAGATTCTTAATTTTTCTCTCAATTTATATGTAGGGAGCTGGGATAAAGAGGCAGTAAAACCTGAGTATAATCTTAGAAGGAATTTAGATATCTCTATCCCATTTAAAATAAATGAACAAACCCTGTCCCAGGTTGGCCAGAGAGGTGGTGGATGACCCGTCCCTGGAGACATCCCAGGCCAGGCTGGACGGGGCTCTGAGCAACCTGATCTGGGTGAAGATGTCCCTGCTCATGGCAGGGGTGGCACTGGATGAGCTTTGAAGCTTCCTTCCAACCCAAACTATTCTATGATTCTATGATTCCAAGTTTTGTGCAGAAGGAAGTGAACACAAACTCCTTGATCAACTAACACAAGGTTAGTATTAAACTAGATTTTATCAATCATTCCACAACCTATTATTTACTTATAGATCCTGAGCTATCAACATTACCAGGGTCCACACAGGCCAGCAGACTGGAAATAGGGTCAAAATCAATCTTACTTCAACTACAGGCTTGGAAACACCCTCACATAAAACTACCTCCCACAGCTTTTTACAGATTCCTAGTGTCATTCAGCAGTTTAAAGATCACCTGTAGGTTGTCTGTGCCATCCCAGTGAAATGAAGCAGTAGGAAATCCATTTTAAAAATATAACTAACCTTCATCTGTAGCTGTTGTGCATCTCTAGAATAGCACAAGGAATCAGACCATGCTAACAGTCCGGGTCCTTAACACTTAAGACAGCAAAAGCCAAATTTTATTTGACTGTTAGTTTTCTTACACCCTTTTCACATCAGCTCTTTCCTATTTTATCTGTAAAGGTCTAATTCCTCGAGCTCTATCTCAGTTGTTACAGACTTGGAATCCTACCTAGGTTCTGATGGTAGTAAGCAGAACCGTAATTTCTGTTGAACATCTGATTATACAGCTGATGGTGCGTTCTTCTAGCCAGGACTGAAAGCAAGTGCCTTTCAAGAATGGCATCCATGGAGATAAGAACCCAGAGAACCCTGAAAGCCCAGATATAGAAAGTGATTGTTCCATTAATTCTAAATCTGCTCATGTGGAATCTGATTGGGTGATGAGCTGTGCAACAGGATAAGCAAAAAAGCTAAAGAAATTAGTTTAGGCAGTGCCATCTTAAGGTATGAGCTCCTAACAGCCCTGATTCTGGAAACCTATGTTGGAAAGTGGTCATCCTTACAGCTGACAGTGAACTCTTCTGATTTACTTGCTATTTTGCAGTGGATTAGACTAATTGTGCAGCTAGTGTTGTCTCATGGTGCATAAAACCTTAGTAGCTCTGCCAAACATAGTAGTAAGTGTTCTTATAGTTTCCTTTGCCATCAAAACCCTAGTTCATAGTTCATAGTCTTGAACTATAAATTTTTTCAAGAGTGCAATACTTTTGAGAGGAATTTTTGAAAATTCTCACACGTAATTATTTTGCATGGTCTAGTACTTCTTTGAAAGGGAATATTTATAAACGTTTAGTCAAGTCTGCAGTCACCACATTCCAGCACTGTGAAAATTCTTCTCCCTGCATTCCTGTCCAGGCTGCAGTCAAGTATTTCAGAAAGGTTGATTATATTTTTATTGGCCCAAAATTCCAATAGGGATGTTTCTGAAACTATTTTGATTCCAATAAAGGAAAAGTTGAGGAGTCGGAGGTCAGATGTGGACAGTGCTGATGGAAACACAGAATGAATGTTACGGTTGTGTCATTTCATGGAAATAGAGAGAAGCCCAAACTAAATAATGAAATTATTCTTCTGCAACACTTCTCCTCCAAGAAAAAAAAAATAAAAAATAAACTGGATGAAACTCTCAAAGGAGAGTTAGAGATTTAGAAGATTTAGAGATTTTTTTATTCTTTTAACACTGGCAAATACTCCCAATTTCCAAATGGTTCAGTGCATAAGCAATACATTGATTGCCGGGGTAGGTGCAAATACTTTATCACTTCTTTGTAAGAGTTCCTGCTCAATAGAGATGATAAAAAAGTCAATTAGTCTGATTAATTAGCCCTTCTATTTTGTTGGTCAATGTTTTCTGAACTTATTTTTATTTCTTATTTCATTAGTTCAAACTGTCTTTCACAAATAGCTCCCTGGCTCTACACTCATTTACTGCCGTAAAACTGACAGTTCAACACAAGATCTGACCACCAGTCAAAGCCCAGTAAAGCCAGGAGTTTTTTGCTGTACAACTGGTCATTCAAATCACACAGGTTGGGGTTTGTTTTGGTTTGGTTTGGTTTGTTTTTTTTCCAACTTTTTTTCTGCTCAACACCATTTGGTTGTAATTTTCAGAAAAGGATAGCGAGTGTAAAATATTCAATTTTCATCAATGCCCAAATTCATACAGAAACATGAGTATACACAGCAACAGCACCTATTCACCAAACAGGTGACAAGGAAGAACGCATTTACAATCATTTTTGTGAGTAGTGGGAGGCAAAATAGTCAGTAAACATAACCAAAACCCAAATAAGTTTAGAATTCAAATTAGTTATAGATATCACTATCGACTATTCAAATGTCCTTTATTAAAATTATCTGGAAAGATACTAATTGCTAATGAGTTATTTGAGACCACATGCATACATCCTGTAAATCCCCCAATGAAAAATTGTCATTATCTTTTACCCACAATTAACAGGCATTCCCTTTTTAATATATCTCATAATTTTGAAAGTCTGGATTAGTACTATTAATAATATTATTAATAAAATATCCTTGCCATTTTAATATCATTATTAAAACATATAAATGATTTATTAATTAGATTTTTGAGAGTCCACATACATCCATTAAGAGTCAGCAATGACAATGTATGATCCTATTACATTCTGTTCAGCTCTAATAAATAATCTCTTTTTCAAGTAACCTGTAATTCAGAAATTTCAATAGAAATTTCAATAGAATTAATTATTTACCAGATATTTGAAATTACACGGCACTTAGCAATATATTAGCAATTACTGAGTCTGTGAAATATCATGGCTGACACTTAATGGTGACCAAGTGTTTCTAATTCTCTTTATGTGTTATTTCCTTTTGTTATTTTCTAATACAGCTAACCTGCCAACACATCTGTAATAGAGCTAGGCCCATTTCTATTATCCAGACAGAGCTAGGATGACCTCAAAACTTTATCCTCAATTCTCTGTTAACTAAAACAGTTTCCCGAGGCAGTCAAGAGCAAACCCAAAGCCATGAGCCATTAGGTCACTGACATCTATTTTGAAGAATAGTGGGAAAATACATGTTCTTCCCAGTACTAAAGAGGGTCATCAATTAAGATTTAGATGTAATTGTTCTAACATCATTTGCCAGAAGCAGTTTGCAGCACTTTATACTAAGGGAAGGGGAAAATATAAAACAAAAATGTCTCTCTGGAATAATGTAGCTAAATTTGGGACACAGTCTGGCATGTGCACTGTAGAGATACTAAGGCATTTCAAAAGTCTCATTAACCGCAAAGGCATTTATATTCGCATTGGCCATGGGAAAAACCCTATAAAGATTTCCTTCAGCTCAGAGCTTCACTTGCCACAGAAGGCCTTAAACTGATGTATTTTTCCAGGATCTGAACTCCAGACAAAGACAGTTCATGGCTACATAGTCCTCATTGAGATTTCTACAACTGAATTTTTAACCTAAGATCTTGATTTACAGTCCATTCTCCTCTACAGTCTCTACGGACAAACCTTATTTGAAGTCACAAGTTTGATTATACAATCCAACCCAGACCTGAAGTCTCCTGCAATGGGCTTGTAAACTGTCCACTTTGGAATGAGGAGAGATGCAAAAGTCACTGAATACAGATAGATCTTTAGTTCCTTATCACAGTTCCTCTTTAAAAGTGAGAAATGTTGAGATACCTGAGGAATAAATGATCCTAACATCACTCATCACAAGAAACCCTTGGACATGAATCTATGTTGATACACACAGATAGATATGAACACTCTGGAGAATGAAGTTACGATGCAGTTACAGTAAGGTAGGAACAGGTTTCTTGTGGGAATGCTTGCCCAAGGACAAGGCAAGCCTAAATGTTAAGACCTTACAATGGATCTCACTGTTAATTATGCAACAGAGACATGACCTTGGTAAAGTGAGGCCTAATGACCTGTCATCCCTGACTGCAATGGAGATACTTCTCCGGAGATACTATTCTGACTCTGCTTTATTCCCCATGTGTATTCTACTGAGATTGAAGGCATTTAGTGAATTCATTGTGCCAATGATTGTTGATATATTCCTCCTCCCACATGCTTCACAAAAATAAAAACTCATCATACAGCT
Organism: Columba livia; assembly: GCF_036013475.1. NCBI lineage: Eukaryota > Metazoa > Chordata > Aves > Columbiformes > Columbidae > Columba > Columba livia. Next base: position 7,316,199 of record NC_088602.1, read on the forward strand.
CCCCAAAACTCAAAATTTAATTAAAAGGGTTAATCAGTGGAATACAGCTATTCTCACTGCTTGACACATCCTAACACATGTAATGGAGAAATTGAACTATAAACAATTATTCACCACAAACAAGAAAGGAAAAAATGGTACATCCATTCATTTTTGCTTCTTGTAGCAGGATGACTGAACTGCTACGTTATAGGAGATTGGGTTTATTTTCTACTGATTATAGGATGTGTCACTGCAATACAGATGACACACTTAGCTGGTCAGCTTTACAAATTGATATAATAGAGTGAGTTGGTTGAACAGGCCTGAAGTATACAAATACATGCCAATATTTTATCTGGATGGATTTCTGTCAGCTAATGAATTGACCTGAGTGTAGACAAAATACAAAACCAGAGAAGTTTGGATACTATGAATTCTTCACAATAAACATAAGGAGGTATTTTTAAGACATCAATGATTCCAACTCAAGAAAGCATAAATGCAACATCGAGTTTGATATGTTAACAGAGAAAAATGTTCAACAACTCCTATAGGCAAAAGGTGATCAATACCTCATTCTAGCAATTAATTCAAAGTGTTATTGACTTCTGCCAAAAATCATTCACCTGCAATGAGAAAAAAAATGCAAAATACGTTTATAGAGCCAGAATCTAGATAGTGCAAACGAATAGGAATGAATGAACAACTGTAAACAAAACAAATTGCAACATCCTGAGATACTTCTTGAGAGATGTTCTCAAGGAAAGTTCTCTGGATCTACCTCATCTCCTGAGTCTGCTCACAGAAAGTCAGGATTTTTCCTTCCAGCTTATTCAGGCAGCTCCTGCTGCAGCAATTTCACCAGTCCCTCCATTCCTAGGCAGCCTGCACACCTGCTATCCCAACAGGAGTTAAAACCACAACTTCAACTACTACCTCCAGAAATTATGTTTCACAGGGTCTATGCTGGGACTGTGCCTGGCAATAACCATAGGACCATCTTCTCCAGTGAGCAATTTGTTCTCTCTTATCTCACCATCTGGCACACCCATAGGGGTTGCCTCTGCTGTAAGGTTACCACAACCTCTGCCAATGACAGATCAGGGAGTTTAGTGTACAAGCGACTTTCTTTCTTCAGCTGTTTGGAGGGAATGTAACTCTCCTATTCAGGTTGATGTAAGCTGAAGCTAACTGAAGATCCTGCAGAATCTTTCCTCCATAACATGTGGGGTGAAGAATTAGCTTCATTTTACAAAACGTCCCTGCCAAACAGATGAAGATAATGCTAACACAGAAATATGATCGCAGCACAACACATGCAGGATCTTCCATACATGTCATGCGTTAGGACTGTATAGATTGATTAGAAAATTGAATTAATTTAAATCACAGACATAGGCTAGGGGTCTCTGGTTTGTTCCTATTCTGAAGACATTAGTATTCCAAACATGGCTTTCGTACTCTTCTTTTTCTTTGTCTAAGGAGGACTTCACCCAAAGCCCACATAACCCAACAAAAATTTTTCTGCTGCTTTAAATGGCCCTTGGATAAGAACCTGAGCAAAAACCACATCCCCTATCAAATCTCTCTGAGCACTACAAAGAGCAATTAGGATGCAGACAACACATTGCTGTTTCTAATTGTTCATTATCACAGCATTATAGATACGATGACTGTTTTTTTTCTTCTTCTCTGCTGATGTTGCTACATCAGTCAAATGTCCCTATAGCTAATTATGCAGTCATATTTCAATCTGATTAAAACTCACGTCAGTGTAATTGAAAAACATCAGTGGCAATGTTCTGGAGGGAGACAACGTCCCATGTATTTTTAATAGCTGTAGGTGGGTCTTTCTTTTACTGCAGTCACCCCACATTTCCCATAATAAGGTCCTGCCTCCAGATGATTCTGACCTTGCTGAACTTTAACAGCTAGGGCTGAATTGTTATATGCCAGGTGACTCCCTGAGTCTCATTTTTCTGGAAGCAAGACAAGGATCCAGGTGGGAAATGATATGGGATGCAGCACTGAACTGAGGTTGTACTTGCAAATGTAATTCTGACTTTAAAATGAGTGGCTCTGAGCTCTTTTAATGCAGTTTGCCACCTGTGGTTCTCTTATCTTGCTCTGCAGAAGCAAAGATCTCAAGGGCACACAGTCTTCTGCTTGAACACTGGCCTGTGCAGCTGTCTCTGATGGATCTGCAGGCTTCTCTGCTCTCTGCTGAAGGACCAACAGCACTCACCTCCTCCTCTTGAATGAGTGGGTTTGGGATTAAAAGAGGATTTTGCTATCTGTAAGAGAAAGGCCAGTCAACCCCACTTTACAAAGCTGTCTGTGACATATACTCCTTTAAATACTCCTTTTACAGAGCTGCTAAGTAGAGCTTTAAATGTTCAACTGAGTATTGATAGTCTTATCTCCCATGGTTAATATGAATGACTGTCCCATTTTTTCAACCAAGCATTTATCACTGATGATGTCTCAAATTAAGGAGAAATGGCTGATAAATGACTCTGCCTGTTTTTGTCTGTGTTAGCATCACTTGAAAAGGAAAGGGGCTTATTCTCTGTATTTTTAAATTAATTGACTGCTATTAGTTTAGTTAGTCATGATGTCACAAAAGTATTTGTCAATAGCATTGTCAGTGAAGGTTGATGGAATATAATTAAAGCATGGCTATGAAGGCACAGCCCACAGATGGTTACAGAGCCTTTGGGGAATGTCAAAGAGAGGAGCAAGAAAGTTCTCACTGAAGATAGTAATGTGTGACTGGCTTACGAAAACAAATAATCAAGACTTATCACAGTATTTAAGAAGTCTAGAAGGTATCTCACTTCTTCACCAGAAGTCTCCTCAAAATAGGCCCCCAGAATGGAAAGCAATAGGTATCAGAATAGAGAATACCAAGGAGGAAAAAAATCACCAACATCTCCGAGACTTTGTCTATAACACACACATTTGTTTCCTGTCACATGTGTCACTTACTTTTTATCTAATCTGTATAATCATTCCCTTTATCCCTCTCTTTTCTGTCACTGTGCTGTTTTGTCACTCACCAGAAGTGGCTCCATTACAGTGGCAATTACTGTCCAGTGCAATTACTACCTGTCTGACTTCTGTTTGAATGAGCTGGGTAAAAGTTGTCATTTGCAGTCCTTTTGATGGTAGCCTTTTTCTTTATATGAGTTAAATTGCCCCTTTCTGTGATTTCCAGACTTCACCTTCCTTTTCCACTCCCCAGCTGATTTCTCCAGCAAAATTGTATCTGCCGGTTGGAAGAAACGATGTAAAACTGAATGAGGATTTTTGCCTCTTTGCCAAGTCCTTTGAGGAATGAATAATGAGTCATAGTTGATGCCAGTTATTCAAGACCATTGCCAGAAATGTAATGCAAATGTAACTGCAAAACAGTGATATGCTTACTCTTGGATGTGAAATTATTTTGAGTTTGCTCCTTCTTATATATGGTTGGAAAAAAAAAGAACTAGTGCTCCCACAGGAGAAGAAGAAAACCCTTGAGAAGTGGGAACAGCTCTGTAGAAAATTATATTCAAAGCACAGTTTCTATTTCTGTATCCCATCTGTGGAGATGGGTCAAAGAGAGGTAAAGAACATAAATCCTGTGCAGTCTAAGAACCTGTAACAAAATGTCAGAGATCCCTCAAAGCTGCTAAGCTTGAGTGTAAGATCTACGTCCACGAAGATTCTCTCTCTCTCTTTTTAGTGCTCCAGTTTCAGTGATATTTGGCATTTTCTTTTAAATGCCAGCTCCAGGATTAAGAAGACATACAAAACTCTTAAGCAATGAAAGAAAACAATCTACATGGTATTTTAGAACACAAAGGTTTGAAAATGTAAACCTCCACAACCTGAAAGTTCAAGGCCATTAGATAAATTGAAGTAATTTACAAATACCATTTTTTTCTTTTAATTGCATTTTTAAGCCAAACCGTGGCTTAAAATGATCAGGGGTTTTGAGTGTTTCTTGCCTTTTCAGAGTAATGTCCTGGACCAATCTGGTTTACTTTTCCCATGATCTCCTAATGCTCTGCCATTTCTCAAACAATCAAATCTAACAGCTTTTCATGCTTTCCTCCATCCTTTCCTGGGATATCCTTTCCTGCCTTCATGCATCCAAACCTGAGCTAGCATATAAACAGTACAGAGTTTTTCCCTTCCCAGAAACTTCTTTACTTGGTTAAAGCAAGTTTTCCCAAGCAAAAACCGCCCATGCCATCCAATGCCATGAGGGGTTTCAAGTCTCTGGTTAGTGCGCTGCATTAATCCACATTTCTGTTGCTTTTTAGACAAAAGAAGAGTCTGCGTCATCAGCCTGACTTGTCCTTTAGCTTAACCTAAGACTTCTTGTCTCATCAATGTGTGTATGTAGATGACACAACTATATCAAAGCTATAAGCAACACCTCTTGAGACAGTTTATGTACCAAGAAGCTCATTAGCTAAATAAAGGACTCATAGAAAGTGAAGGACATATATCTCCCCTTGACAACAAGGCAATCAGTGCACAGAGAGTAAATAACTTTTCCAAGTTCATACAAGTCTTGGGAAATAGATTCAAGTTCTGCATAGTCCCAGCCCATTCTCCACCAGAAATACACAATTAAGTCAAATTGGAAATGACAAAAATTATTTCCAGGTTTTTCCACTGGTGGGTGAAAAGAAAGATGAAATGGCTATCGATGTGGAATTCTGTGATTCCCTAAATGGCTCAGTTTTCTTGTGAAGCTGCTTCACCCTTCTGCAAAGAACAGCACCATGAGGAATAGCCACCAGCACCACGTGCTCTGCTCAGTTGGCCCAACTCAGAAAGCAGGACCATCACCGTTCATGGTAAAATATCAGCAGCTAATGCTTTTAATAACTTTTCACACTCAGCAACCTGTGTTATTGTTTCCAGAATAATCTCCCTAAAGGAAAACTACACCTGCTCTACCATATAACAAAAAGAAATAAATAAAACAGAAGAGTACTGAAGCTTTCATTCTCATTGCTTCTCAATGTGGTCTCCTAACCTGATGCTAATTTTTTGTTCCAGTCTAGTTTATCCCCTTTCTCATCCCCACAGATGCATTCATCCTGCAGACCTTTACTTGAGATAATTTTCTCCCCAAACCCATTTGATTATCTGTGTCACCAGGGTGAGTGCTGTATCTGTTATTGTACTTTCCTGCTTATTATAAACCTGTCTGATGGCAGTGGAAAGCCTTATGCATTTATATGCAGATGACATTTCTATTTTCACTGAATGATGAGGTGTCCTCTCTTCCTAATTCCCTTTCCTCTGAAATGGCAAATGTGATCATCTGACTTAATGAGCACTTTTTCCTCCACAAGGCTTTATAGGAAAAGTGTGGCATAGGTTTGTGTTTCTTCTCCTACTCAAAAATATACCTCTTGCCCAATATGAACCACTGAATTTTCAGGGCTAAAAGATGTGTAGCTCTTAGATATAATCACAGATATTTGTTATAGGTATTCACAGTACCACTTGGATGTTGTGCCCAGCTTGTAGATTCCTTGGTGCTATTCAAGACACTCAGCTCTATCTGACCAAGTTACCATCTAAGTTGAAAGCAATCTGACCTGTCCAAGGAGTAAAGCTAGAAGTAGCAATCACTAGATGTTATCTATAGTCTTTGGATTATGGAGTATGACAATCTACCTAACATATTACATCACTAATTCAGTTGTACAACTTTCTATGTTGTCTCTCAGCAGTAATAATCTTTATGAATGGAAACAAGACTCTTGAAAGAGAGTGTAATTCTTCCAATGTTCTTCTTATTTAAAATTAATCCATGTAAAAAATGTGAAATTCTGCATTTGAAATAACTATAAAACTAGGATAAAAGTTAAATCTTCAATTTTTTTCTGTGAGGATCTTTACAATACAACCACAAAGGCAGAAATATTTGATTATTGAAATGGATCCTATGCAATTCTATGACTGAAAAATGAATCAGCCATCCACAGAAAATACTGAAAGTACATAGAGAGCATACTAATGGACACGAGGTGTATAGACTGGTAGTATTATGCGTTTTGGGAAAAGGGCTCATGCTAACAATATCAATAATGATCTAAAGCTTCTGCTAAAGGATTGCCTGAAAAAACAAAGTGAAGAAGATTCACATGTTAATAAGAGAGTAAGTTTGTCAAATTGTGCAGATGATCTAATGCTACACTTACTCAGGCTCACATCTCCCTGATGTTTCTCCTCTGTACAGCCTTTCTCAATGGAGTCTGCCTTCTGTAGTTCAGACCCAGCAGATGACCTGCTGAAATATAGATGAAGCAGGAAGGCAATCTCATCAGGTTGTTTGACTTAATGAGTAGAATTTTTAGATTTCGTGTTAACTCTGACTTCCATATGTTCTCTACCCCTGCTCAGAAATTCACTGGAGTCTCCTTAAAACCTGTGAAGTACATCTGCATTACTCACTGGAGTAAGGTGTACTATTAATATACATTTTCTGCAGAAGAGAGTCTGTAGGCATATGTGTCTTCATGGATGCCTTTCTGCCAATATTTTAGTTTGGGTAACTTGTTTGCATTAGGTTATTTTATTAGAAAACTTTTATTAACAATGAAGTTCAGCTAACAATCCAGATGGAGACCCTGCAATGAATCTCTCTAATCAGAACGGAAAAAGTAAATGAGCTTGTTTCAAGGCTTTCTGATTTATTTTCTGGGAATGTAGTGCTGCTTGTCTACATATAGACTCTTTTTCTGGAGAAAGATCAATCTAGTGGGACAAAAAGATGAGTGTCCCTCCTGTAAATTATTCTGGTAATCATTTAAAGATCTTGTCCCTTTTAATCTGAATATGATCACAGCAGATCATATGGACCATCCACTATTGTGAATTATCTTAGTTCTCTTGTGTCACTAAATTAAACAACTTGGAGTCAGAGAAGTTTTTGACATGGAATTTGTTAACAGAAAGAAAAAAAAATCACAGGTCTTCCCTTTCTGCTGAAAAAAAAGGGAAATAGCTGAAGGTATAGTGCTTAAGCTGAAGCTGATGTTCTGGTAATAAACCACAGAAGCATTTACAAGTGACTAGACCCAGGCCTGTGCTGAGCTTTCAAAAAAGGAAGAGCAAATTCTTAGAATTTTTTCACTTAGGACATGTCCCTTAATCCTAATTACATTTAACGGCCACTGAATTTTGTCAAGACAATGGCATCAGTTGTATTCAGCTCTTCTACTGTGCCTGAATCATCTGCAATTGCCTTCTTGCTTCTCAACATCTTTGTATTTTTTTGCATTAGCCAAAAGTTCATTAATTCGTTTCATACTGCTCAAACTCAATTCATGAATATATGATTTGGAAGTAGGATAAGTCTATTGAAATTGTCTAATTTTTGTTTTTCTTCTCTACACTGATGTAAGCCTTTCTTATATTGGTTTTTATTTAGCCCCACACATTGATTTTACTGATAGTAATGAGACATTCTCACACTGCAACCTGTTATAGAGAAAAAACAGCACATGTAATGTTTAGGGGGAAAAAAAAAGAAGCTAGATTTAGGCTCAAAAGTGTCTACATTGCAAATCTGTACAGTTATGTAGGACAAAAACTTACTGACCAAATTCAACAAGTTTATTCAAGAAGAAACGAGACAGTGAAAAAAAATAACTACCTGAACATTTTACTAAATCTTTACCTCTGTTGAAGTTAGTCTTATTTCTGCATCAAATATTCTATTTAGTAAATAGTCCATAATAAATGAGTTCCATATACAATAGTAAGGGTCCTACAATAATTTAGGGTCCAGTCACATTACTGTTAAGATGAAGAAAAAACTAATCATTTTGAATTTCAAACATTTCAGATCACATTCAGACTCAGGGTTGCAGTGATCGTACTAATGACTTCCTCAAGACTGCAATTTCTCTCATGTTAAAAGCTCATCTCACAAAATTCAGATAGCTACATGGAAAATGTCTTTGGTTCACACTGTGTTTCAGTTTAATTTCTGAGTCATGCTTTTTATTAAAAACAAACAAACAAACAAACAAAAAACCACCACTATGAAAAAGAACAGCATTCAAAGTTCTTTTTTCAAAGATCTTGTTTAATATTACAGATTTTTAATCACAATTTTGTGAATTTATACATTGCCATAATCCAACATGATATTGTGCATTTTCTGCTCCCCATGACATCACTGAAAACCAAGGATGATATCGACTTGAAAGATGTATTCAGTCCTTGAAGGAGGGTTTCTACTTTGCTGCAAGAGGGGTAGGGTAAATATTACGTAATTTGGGTTCTGTTGTATTCTTTTTTTTTCCTTGAGCATGAATAAATATTATTTTATTACGGTTGCTTTTGGTCATATATCAAGATCTTAAAAATCAATATAATTATTTCTTTTCAGTAAGTGAAAGCTTTACATTCTTTTCACTGATTCTTGGTATAGTTTAACTGTAGCTAGAAATCTTCTTGCAATCTAATAAATTTAGGAGGAGGAAAATGAGGAGTTAATCATCCTAGGGTAAGATTATGGCTGTCTTCATCACCTATTTTTCCACCACATTCAGTCAGTAACATTGGACAAATGAGCAACTACATTAAAGTTATTTTGAATTCCAGAATAAAATAACCCTTGTTTTCCTCAATTCTTGAACCCCACTAAAGAACTACTCTTCTTACTGCAAGTTGTATAGATGGCTCATTTCTCATGATACCTTAAAAGACCAAAAAGGCAACTGCTCACATGCTCTGCAGCCTGTTCAAGAACACGGATAAGTAGACTCATTCCCTAGGAGCACAGTCTTCAGAATCTGGGGGGGGAAGGGTATTCAGAACTGTGATACCGATCAATATCAGCCTAATTAAAATTCTCAGTGATTAAAATTCCTCTCACCTTGCAAGCTGTTTTTTTAATCAGCATTTCTTGATCTATTTGGTCTCACTGCTATATAATCTATGTGACTCTGTCCAACAATAATCTGACTTTATTTATCACCTTGAGTTTTTTGTTCAAATCATCTGTGCTGCATCAGCCCTAAATACCAATATAATTTCTTGGCTCACAGATATATTACAATTCTCAGCTCACAGCCATCTCCTTCTTACTGGTTTCTTTTGTTCACAACTTTGTCACACTCTGGAATTTAAAATTCCATTTTTTTCCATTCTTCCATCTGCCTATTGTTCCCATAATGTCAAGCATATCAGTATCTGAGACGAATAACTAATTAGAAATCACATAAAGTCCAGTGCAGAAGACACGATTGCTTCCCTCTTCACAAAGGAAAAAGCATCCGTGTTACGATTGACAAAGTAAGTGCATTAAAATTAACCAAGTAAGATGTATTCAGTCCATCTTCTTGTAGTATGTATTTAATAGAAGGCAGTCATTTAGATTCTCCCAACAAACAACTGAGGCAGGTACCTCAAAGGGCTGAGATGTATCCTGAGCTTTGGGTATAAACTCCATGTCCATGATCTGGGACTTGTACATACACTTACACATATATATCTTGAAATACTAGGAGGGAAAAGGAGTGTGACAAAGCTGGTGATGGGCCTGGAGCACAAGACTGACGAGGAGCGACTGAGGGAACCGGGGCTGTTCAGCCTGGAGAAAAGGAGGCTGAGGGGAGACCTTATCACTGTCTGCAACTGCCTGCAAGGAGGTTGTAGCATGGAGGGTGTTGGTCTCTTTTCCCAAGTAGCAAGTGATAGGACAGGAGGAAATCGCCTTAAGTTATGCCAGGGGAGGTTTCGATTGAATATTAGGAGAAAATTCTTCCCAGAAAGGGTTGTCAGGCATTGGAACGGGCTGTCCAAGGAAGTGGTAGAATCACCATCCCTGAAGGAGGTTCTTAGGGACATGGTTTAGAGCTAGAGTTAGGTTAGGTTGTGGTTGGATTCAATGATCGTGAGGGTCTCTTCCAATCAAAATGATTCTATGATTCTATATACTACAAAGACTTCCCTAGACAAAAGAAAATCTAATATGAATTTACACTACAAAGCATAATTTTCCCTATTGGAACAGCTATCATCCCTAAAGGAACAGTACTGTTTCGAATAGACAAGGGAGTTGAAGTGGCAGCTAATTTGAAAATCTTTGTTAGGATTTGTGCACTAATTTGGTGTTTAGCACAGTCCTTAAGAGCATTTTCACACATGATGGTTTTGTACAGGGTCTGGCGTTTTCAGAGCAGAGTGGATGGGCAGCAAGAATGTGTGTTAGAACAACATAAAGTCATTGAAGGTGTGACTACAGCTGTAGCCAGTGCGAACCTCACCTTGAATAAAAATCTAGTCAGGAGTACTAAAATAGTCAAGTGATGAATATTTACAATTGTTCACACCAGTATGTTGATACTTTTTAACCTTGCCCTGTCTGTAAAGCAGTCCTTTATCTATGAAAAATCATAGTACCACTACTTGAGTTCAGCAGTTCATAGTGGTTACAATCCCAGCAATCATCACAATAACTTGTCTGACCTCCTGTATGTTACAGATTTAACCTTCCATGGAGCATAGTAATTTGTGTCTGGTATATCAACTTTCAGCAATGTGTGCAGACTTAATCCAAAGATATGAGGAGAGCTTCATTTCCACAAGGAGGGCACCACTCCTTCCTCCTAGTCTGCTTTATTTCCTCCTAGCTTCTCATTCAAGTCTGCCTGGCTTCAAATTCAAATTATGTTCTCATTAAGCCATCCTTGCTAGAATAAAACATCAATTGTTACCCATTATTTTATTCTTAAATACCTTTATCATACTCTTCTGTCATTTTGACACACAGAGCTGGTTTATCTCTCTCAATATGTCTTTTTGTTTTGATTCTTGAATAATTTTGCTGTTCCTCTCCATCCTCTCCAATCTTATTATTTTTGACTGTGGACATTGAGTTTCACATAGTATAAAGTTGTATCCAAAACCAAAATCACTTCTCTACTGCAGTTATTAATCCAAAGCTTACCTTTCTCTACAAGTTCATTCTAGGAATTCATGTTCAGTTGCTTATCCATTATAACCATTTAAAAGTAGCTGATTTTTCTCTTTAATTCATTCACATGAACTTAAGCAAGCACCACTTGGTGATCCGTGAAGAAATGTTTCAGAGATCATAGTAGGTGACATTCAAGGTCGATATCTAGATATGAACAGTCATTTAGACTTTACACTCAGAGAAACAGGTATGCCCACAGGCAATAGATCTGATTATTTTGTGTATGTGCTGGAAGATTGCATGAGTCATGTTCTAAAAGTGTTCATGGACCTTGAAGATTACTCCCAGTCACCTTTCAGGGTTAAGAAGTTGGTGTCAAATAAACTTTCTCACATTTTGGCTCTCTTGCACTACCCATTAGTGGACCTATATGCTGTTTATCTAAAAATGATCATTCTTTGGCAAGCATCCTTGCAGATTTCTTTTATAGAGTAAAGGAGTTTTCAGGACTGCACAAAATCTTTGCATGAGGGGACACAATATCAAAGCACAGGGCCTGATTAAAAACAAATCTTTAAAACTCAGTTGGAGCATACTGGAAAATTAATGAATGTCCTCACAGTGTTTGACTACATGGCTGAGCCTGCTGTAATAATCAAAAGAATCAAATGTTCAGCCTCATTCATGGGGTGATTTGTTTTTCTCTAAATGAAAATAACAAAAGGAAGAAGCAAGTGTGTTTGTGCATTTATGTGCATGTACAGGTACGTGTAGAACAGTCAGCACCTCCCAAGTACTTAAAGTCCCAGCTTCCAGGAGGGAGATTACTTAATAATTTTAATTAAGCAACTTGTTATTCTATCACAGAAACAATGCATTTTAAACAGCATTTACAGATGAGATCAATAAATTGGGCTGGTTTTATTAAAGTGCCTAAATAAGGAATTTACAAATTGGCAGCTGAGTCATACAGAGACAAATTCAATGATTCAAGGATTGAAGGCATATCAACCTTGAGTGATTCCCTCTAAAATCTGCACATCACTAGCATTGGCTCCACATGAGAATGACTGAGACTTCAATACTGCTGTATATACCTGGAGATAAAATCCATCTAGAGCTAGAATGTGTCATGGTGTTCATGCTACAACAAAGCACTGAAATTGGACAATAAATTTCCTTTAAATTGAGGTTCATCTCACCCAACTTTAAGATTAGTTGTCTGACATTTAGATGCCTAACGTTAGGTGAAGTTAACTCCGTGATGCAAAATAAAACTTAGTTTTGCATACAAGAGAGAAGAGATGCTACATTCCTACATGTGTTTTTCTGATAACAAGGAGTGGGGATTGCCCTTGTTTTTAAGTTAGTATCAAGGTTTCAGTTTCTTCCAATACATATAGGCAGGTTTCTGTGAGATAGGCATCTACAATATAGGAATTTTAGCAGTGAACTTCTATGATGGTGTGGTGACCCTCAAGAAGAGAGCAGAATGCTTCACAACAAGCTATGTCATACAGAGCACTGTTTATATGGTGTAAAGACTGAGCAGTTTCTAATTAGCAACACCACTATCACTGGGACTTTTCTTGAATTACCTGCCTGGAAACTAATAGGAGAAGAAAAAAAGTCAGACACAGGATGCAGAGGTCATAACCAGGTCTTGACACAAAGAAATGAGAGAGTATTATGGAAATTGGCTCTGAACATACAGGGAGAGTGAAGATATTAGAAAACCAAGCTGTCTGAAGGCCAGGTGGGATGCAGGGAGAATGATGTTTACACAACTGACAACATGGTATCAGAATGCTGGAAGCCCTGCGCTGAAACTGCGTTTCACCTGGGCTAATTAGTCCTGCTGAGAAATTCCATCCTACCATCATTAAATGCCTCCTAAGTCAGCTTGTTCAGAGTCTTCAGTGTAGGCATTACCTCCCCAACCCCAGAGAAGAATGCAAGTCAATTCCTGCACCTCAAGAAGCTTTAATTTGTTGAGCTCACAGCAAAGCACAAGATTAGAAGACAATAAGTGTGTACTCTGTTTTGCAAACTTATTTTTCTGCAATTTCATTGTCTCCAATGTATTGTTTAATTGCTTGTTGTGTGCTGGCCCTGGTAGGCAGTTAAGCACTACACAGCCGCTCACTCACTCTCCCGCCCACCCCTAGTGGGTTGGCAAAATAGGAAAGGAAGAGTAAAAGCAAGAAAACTCAGGAGTTGATATTTTGTAAATGTTTAATAAATGAAGGTTACATGGAAAGCAAACAAAAAAAAATATGCAAAGGCAACGGCATACCACCTCTCATGGGCAGACCAATGCCCAGCCAGCTCCCAAGTGGGGGGAAAAAACAAAAAAAGCTGACCTTTCTAAAATACCTTCTTCTCCCTTTTTATTGCTGAGCATGATGTTATATGGCATGGACTTAGTTAGTCTGGGTCATTTGCCTGGTTGTGTCTACTTCCAACCTGTTGCACAACCCCCATTGTATGCACTGAGGAGGCAGAAACAGAGAAGGTCTTGAAGCTGTGCAAACACTGTTCAGCAAGAGCTACAATATTAGTATGTTATCATTATTGTTTTGGTCACAAATATAAAACACCCAAGCTGTTATGAAGATAGTTAACTCCACCCCAGTGAGGTTCAGTACACTGCTGAATAAAATACTCCAAGAGTATCCTCTCAGTCAGATGCCTTTGGTGGAGGTGAGTCATTATAACACACACAAATACGGTCAGATTTGCAGCTTGGCAAACCAAACCTGCTGTGATTTATTCCTTCCAGCACAAGGGGTCTCATTATCTTTGTATGTATTACGGTGAGATATCATTTCAGATGTCTGTGACAAAAGTGTTTACACTCACAGCCAGCCAGGCTGGATAGAAGAAAAACAAAACAAAACAAAAAAAACAGAAACACAACTAATCAACTGAACAAAATAATATATAAATAACAGGCTTCATCTCTTTTCTCCCTTTTCTCCCTTTGTCAATAACACAAGGGTAAGATTCTCCCCTCAGACACAGACTGAGTTCGCTACACCTTCTGCTGTATTTCCAGTGCCTTGGTGGTCATGTTTGCCTGTGTCTTTGAAGTTAAATTCCCAGATTGTCCACATTGTCAGCCCCTCAGATTATCCTCTGAGAGATACTTAAAACATCTGATGGGAAATACCAAATATAAATCTACAGGAGTACTTAGCCTTTCCTCCAACATGTTCCCATATGCAGTCCTATAGCTTATAGCCTGAGTGAGGTACCCTACATCTGGCAGCACCTTACCCCCGAGGCCACAACTTCATGCCATGCCACAGTTAGTCCTGAACCCCAACCAATAAATCTTTTCTAAAGGTCCACAGTCTGGTCCTCCTGTTTCTAATACAGTGTCACCATAAGCAGTCAAGTCAAATCTGGGGAGCAATAATTAATTACAGTCCCTTCAGTCCTTCCCCTGTTCACAAAATGTAAGGAAAGACAGTTCCTCTAAACCACGTGTGCTAATCCCCATCAATACAAAAATGAAATGGCACGGACTTTATAATAGTTTTTACTGAGATGTGTAGGTATTGGAGCACACAGGAAACCGCTTTTACCAAGACTTTCTGAACAGTGGTCACCCAAACACAGAGAAAATGTTCAATGTCTTGCCTGGTGTCTATGCCAAAAATGGTGAACCTGTCTATATCAAACCTGTGTGTCACATATCTATATGATCTTTGCTAGAGATGACTTTCAGAGCTGATGATCATCAACTTCCTGACTACAGTGAAAACCAAAAAGAATACCAATATCTAACACAAAGCTATGCAAGTCGACCTCTGCTATCTGGAAAAATGTTTCACATGTGATCACATCATTCACAGGTTGGTCTCATCTGGAGGACAAGATAATTTATTCACGTAGGCATTGATCATTCTATGCCAGTTGGTCTCACAGATAGAGAGTGGTCTCACATGCATCTGATTTGCTAGAACAAACACAGCCAAACCTGTGTAGGTATTGGAGTCCAGCAGAGGGCTACAAAGATGATTAGGGGTCTGGAGGCATCTTTATTGCAAGGAGACACTGAGAGAGCTGGGGGTGGCCTGGAGAAGAGAAGGCTGATAGGGGATCTAATCAATGCTTATAAATACCTGAAGGGTGGATGTCAAGGGGATGGACCAGACTCTTTTCAGTGGTGCCCAGTGATAGGATGAGGGGCAACGGTCACAGATTGAAGCATAGAAGGTTCCATCTAAACATGAGTAGAAACTTCTTTAGTTTGAAGTGCCAGAGCCCTGGAACAGGCTGCCCAGAGAGGCTGTGGAGTCTCCTTCTCTGGAGACATTCAAACCCACCTGGACACATTCCTGTGTGATCTGCTCTGGTGAACCTGCTTTAGCAGGTGGGTTGGACTGGATGATCTCCATCAGTCCCTTCAAATCCCAACCATTCTGTGATTCTGTGAAAGCACCAAAGCTTCATGGTGGTAGTCTTCAGGAGTTCAGCCATGTTTTCAGTATACAGGAGAGCAGCATAGAAATGACAGGCACTGTTGAGATTCAAAAGCATCTGCCTGGAGACAGCTAGAAATGGAATGAGAAAATGTAACATTTCACTTCTGTGCCTGGTTTTCTATCTGGAAAATGAGGATATTAATACTCATTTCCCTTTTAAAATGGGGACTTATGAGACTGAAAGAGCTCTAAAAATTACAATATACATGTTAAATGTATGATTTATTCAGCAGTATTACCCAGTTAGCATTATTGGCATTAATGTAACAAGAAAAAAGTGCCTGAATAGACAGGGCAGGAGCTAACCCACTTTGAAATTAAAAATGCATTCACAGAAGACAATTGCATTCCAGACAACCTAGCCATTTATTTGAGCAAATCAAAAAGAAGCCCAAGTAACAATTGAATAAGGGTATCAAGCACTATATCTATTGTTTTTTTAAGATTATGTGACAAAGTTTAAAAGAACATTCCAGTATAATGTGAAACATTCTTGCTGCTACATCTAATTACAAAGAGGTGTAAACTACTTGCTCTAGCCTTTAAAAAAGACTTCTTCAAACACATAATATTAAAAACTGAGAATATGTATGCAGCTCCCATAGGAATGGGTTATATAGCTGTCGATTTTTAGTCACTGAAAGTAGTTCTACTCTCCTTTCTCAGCAGAGCCATGGAGATGGGGCTGGGATGAGGACAGTTTGGGACATCAGCCCATGGTTCAAGGCCAGGCAGGACAGGGCTGTGGTAGGGCTGCAGACCAGCATCCTCCAGCTTCACTAGGGCAGGAACTGATGGCCCCGAGCCGGTTTGAGACAGGGTCATTGGCCATAGGCAGGGTGGCCAGGGGAGGTGGGCAGGGACAGTAAGGACACATAGTGCCCTCAAGGCCTGGGCAATTTCATCTCATCAAAGCATCTAAGCACGTTTTAATTTTAAGTTGCAGGTAAACAGTTAAGAACATGACTGAATCTACCTTACATGCAGTTGATCTCAATAAGAATTATCTACACAGATTTAAGTGCTGCTTTTGAATATAAGCTCTGTTTACTTTCATTGAAGTGAGAAGAACTAGTCAGATATTTAAAGCACTAGGCTGGATCAGAATAGGATAAAAGAACTTTATTCATTACATGATTCTTTGTCCAACAGCGTACTGCAATTGAATAGTAATGATATCATTAATTTTTAGGACTTCAGCATTTTTGTAAATTAATTTGGCCTCTCTGTCTTGGGAGGCAAAGGGCAGAGAGGGAGTCCTTAAATACTGATGAATTTTTTTAATGGATGATGAGAGCCTTCATTGGTGGAAAAACACTTAACTGGTTTATACTGTATTCCAGACATCCCCGTGTCACTTTCACTTCTGAAGTCTGATGCTGTTCTGAAATAGGATGCGACATTAAAATCTGTGAGATGAAGTTCAGTGTCTTCTATTTCTCTCAGTCTGAATAAATTACCAGGCTAGCTAATAGCATTACTTTTTTAGACTGCATTAAAGACCAGTGTCAATCCCAAAGGGGTTTTTTGAACTAATTCCAGTCCACACTGGCAAATCTGTATGTAATTGGGTCCTTGTAAACCTACAGGAAAGTGCCCATTCACCCCTTCATCTAGCAAATACTCAGTGCTGTTACTGGTAAGTCACTACCATTTTGACTTGGCAATTTTGTGAGATTTTTAGGTAGAAATGTAGGATTAAGCAAGAGAATCTGGTGTGTAATTTCAGGGATAGCATTAGTGTATTCTCCACATCCTGCTTTTATAGACTAGAAAATGTGCCAGGTGAAAGCTAATGTACCAGACTGGTGGGTATTCAGCATTCCCTGAGCTGCCCATTGCACACATGCAGATCATTGCTGTAGCTCACATGCGTGTCAGACCTTGCATGTGCAAGAGGCAGTAGATGTCTTTCACAATCTACTCATGATCCATAAGTCTAAGAAGCCCAGTGTGTGTCATCTGTTGCTCATGTTTACCCCATATAGATAGATAATGTACAGTAGATTTTGGACTTTCAGAGGACAACACTGTGTGTATCTGGGGCAGAACTTTCGTGCATATTTCTGCCTGGCTAGACAGATGAATATTAACCCTGTGCCACTGTAATAGTGCCTCTTATATAAGTGATTTGATATGGTGATGTTCAGCACAAAAAGCCAAACTCTTTGTGATGCAAGTTAATGGTAGTTCTCCTTTGGCTGGTAGCACTTGCAGGCTGTATCTGTACTAGTGAACAAAACATTACAGAATTGTTTCCTGACATTGAAGCCAAATGGCACAGCACGGCTTTTGTCCATCCTTTTAAACTCCTTTTTAAACTTCTTTTCAGCCTCTGGTGCAGCATGTTCATATTCAAACTGCCTGTTGGGAATCATCACTGATAGCTTCCCAACTTGGCTTGGGAAGCATTTGACAGAACTCTAGATGCTTCCAGCCAAAACCATGCCAGAGACAATTCTCACAACAGTGGAAATTATTGAGTTCCAGGGCACAGGAGCATACCCTGGCATTATTTAATTTACTAGCATAGATGTGGCTACAGTCTATTATGATGATGGTGGAGCAGTTAAAAGAAGGAACAAGAACTACTAATGTATGTAAGTTGCTTAAGTGTACATTTTTGTGGAACTACGCATTTGGAAATTTGCTTTTATCTGCTTAAGTACCAGTATGGAAAACAACAACAAAAAAAAAAAAATAGCCAAGAAAGTAAATTAATTTACCCCAATTTACCTCAGCAGTGAATCTGGCCCAAGCCAGGTTACTCAAAGGTCTTTTTCACTTATTTAGAAGCTGGTAAGCTAAACAAAGAGAAGGCAGTGAACCAACTAAAAAGAGGGCTGCAAATAGACCATTCCACCCAAATTCTGTTTTTATAGCTATTTCTTACTTTCCTGGTTTAATTCCAAGTTTAGTACTGGTAAATGTTCCTGGAGTGACAGATGAAAGGATTTGTTTCCAGACTAAACAGCAAGTTTAGTATCACTGTGGATGTAAGGTGTATAACTTGTCAGGGACTCTATGAGGCAGAAAGAGGAAAAATGAGAACACTGATAATGCAGACCAAAGAAAAAAAAAAAGTTATTCTCATTTTTCTCAATAGGCTTAAACAGAGATACTTATTTTATCAGGGTAATCCTCCTGTCTTTTCTCCCCCCTTCTCCCTTAATTGTAATGCCTGTCTCTATCTATTTCTCATTAAAAGCCATCGGTGCCTACAGGCTGCTGAAGCTCAGTCACATTTCAAGTGAATCATGAGGCTGGGTGACACCAAGGTCATTCTGGGATCCCTCGCTTCTCTCTATCTTTGGCAAAATCTGCACTTCTAGTGTAGTCCAGTGCCAAAACGTCATCCTCCATATAGCCATTAAAGTAGGAGAAAACATTACTTGAATCAAGCAAATAGTAGAAAAAAATGAAGATTTAAATTAGACAAAAACAAAGAACTTGTGAACACTTTGGACTTTAAGGTGTTGAATCTACATGAAGTACACCTTTCAGGGGTTCACATAACTCCTGTCTCCCAACCAGGACACTCTCCTGGACAATCCGCTTCAACTGATCCTGCTTGAGTAAGTGTATTGGACTAGATGGTTCCAAGAGGTTACTTCCAACCTAAGCGAGTCTGCAATTCTGTGATACATATTGGTGAGGTCTTGTTAATCGAAGCCACATGTCAATGCTCAGTTTTGAATGATTATATATGTAGCCAGTAAAGTTTGGCTGTTAGAAGACAAACTAATTCTTCCTTGACAGCTTGATACTGCACTACTCCTGGAAAAGTCTGGCAGAAGAAGGAAGAATCATGAGGAGGAGCAGGTGTTAATGAAGCTTGCTCAAAAAAAATTTGGAAAGACTCCTTAAATGCACAGAGTTGCCATACCCATGCCATTCTTACTAGTAAAAAGTATAAGAGGAAGAGAAAAATATATCTACTTAATCTTAGAGAAGAAATCTGAGTTGCTGTGACTTGGCCATAAAAGCTTTCATCCCTGTAAACTACACTTCTGCTGGAGGATATTGAAAATTTTCATCTCCATTCAGGTGTTATAGATCCTTTTTAGGCCACCTTCAACAAAAGTAAAATAATAGAATTATAGAATCATTCAAACACCTCCAGGGATGGTGACTCCACCACTTCCCTGGGCACCCTGTTCCAATGTCTGACAACCCTTTCCATAAAGAAATTTTTCCTCATATGCAATCTGAACTTCTCCTGGCAAAACCTGAGGCCATTTCCTCTCATCACTTGCTACTCAGGAGAAGAGACTAAGCCCCCCCATACTCGGGCAGTTGCAGAGAAGATCTCCCCTTAGCCTCCTTTTCTCCAGGCCGAACAGCCTCAGTTCCCTCAGCTGCCTCTCATCAGACTTGTGCTCCAGCCCCTTCCCCAGCTCCGTTCCCTTCTCTGAACTCACTCCAGCACCTCAAGGTCTTTCTTCTTGTGCAGGGATCCAAAACTGAACCCAGGATTCAAGGTGCAGCCTTTCCAGTGCCCACTAAAGGGGTACAGTCACTGCCCTGGTCCTGCTGGCCACACTATTCCTCATACAAGCCAGAATGATGCTGGCCTTCTTTGCCTGGGCACAGTGCTGGCTCAAATTCAGCTGGCTGTTGACCAACATCCCCAGCACATTTTATGCCAGCCAGCTTTCCAGCCGCCCTTCCCTGAGCCTGTAGCGCAGCCTGGGGTTGTTGTGACCCAAGTGCAGGACTCGGCACTTGGCCTTATTAAACCTCATACAATTAGCCTCAGCCCAGTGATCCAGCCGATCCAGATCCCTTTGTAATGGTCTTCCCACCCTCCAGCAGATCAACACTCCCACCCAATTTGGTGTCATCTGAAAACTAGGTACACAATATCCACAGCCTTTCCCTCATCTGCTAAGTGGTTCATCTTGTCATAGAAGAAGATCAGGTTGGTCAAGCAGGACATACCTTTCATGAAACCACGCTGACTGGGCCTGATGTAGCATCCTCTACAGTACCTAAGCTCAAAAAGAAATGAGATTTTCCTGCTATCCTTTTATCCAGAGCCATTGAGTAAATGGTGCCATCTGCAAGAGGAATGTAATGTGAGACTATTTCTTCCCATGGACACCACTGAGAAGTGGCATAGTTCCTTGCGGAGAAAAGTTCGAGTAAGTGACCCTTCTCTTGAACTCAGGCTTCACAGCAGCCATCTGAATTAGGTAGAAGAGTTGATCCAAAGAAAACTCTCTTTCTCAGGAGTGGGCCCTTCTATCTTACCGAATTAGAAGGAAATCACACTTGCATTGGGTCACAAGGAGGAGAATGAGTCTTTGTATTCAGTGAAGAATTTGCCATATCAGCTCAGTTCCCTGTCTCCTGCTGAGCATTATGTTCCCACGCCTATATGAGAGGCAGAGGGAAAATCCCACTTGCAAACAAACTTCTGCAACAAAAGAATGTGCTGAATACTTTCTGTTTTAAATTTCTGGAACCATGGCAGAAAACTGGTCCCTCCATTTTTTTAAGCATCATCAAAGACCAAGTTGCCCTGGAGATGGCTGCATCTCAGCGGTGGGGAGTAATACCATATATGACAGATGCACATATGGCCCTCAGTAAAGGAAATGGGTAAACATAACCACAGAAGGATGTCCAGTAATGTTTTTTAACTGGTGAAAAACAAAAAATGAGAAAAAGTTACATTCTTAAACAGTTATTAATTGAAATAGTCTGACAATTCCATGAGAGCATAAGAGTTTCACACATCTGATGTCTGTAGGGCCCTATTTGGAACTATGGCATAAAGAGGTTCAAAAAAACCCGCAAAATACTATTATTCCTATTATCTTTCTAAGACAGCATTTTACTCATCTTTCTGAACCATTTCAATTTGCCGTGAAGTTTAACCATCTCTATTCTTTTTTGAATGCTAAATTAATTAGTACTGAGAACCTCTGACCTATTCTTTCTGTTTTTTCTATTTTTAATCTGAGTCATGTCATTCCAGACAACCAAATAAGAAGAATCTGAAACAGTGGGTACTGTATTTCACCAGACGCTTATCTCCTCTCTGCCTATCTCATTTTAAAAAGAAGTTGTACTGAAAAATTGAATTTGATTACAAAAGGAATCAATCTGTAACTCAACAAAAAGAACCTCCTTCATAATTTACATAGCCCTGCTGCTTCACCCTAATTAATGTTCATCTGTAACTTATTCTTCCTGCAGCTTTGCCCTTCTAAATGAGTGAAAAATGACAGGAAACCTTTGGAAAGCAGTTTGTTATTACAGAATTATAGAAGAAACTGGATCAAATCATTTGAAGTCCCTAGTAATAGTCTCATAGGTCTTAAGAAAATATTGTCATTCAATTTAAATAGGGTTTTATTTGATCCAGGTGCAGCTGGATATCAGAACAGTAATGTAAATACAGCAATCTATTGTCAAGAGTGTAGGTGTTTTAATTTCTTTGCAGATTATATAAACCTGGAGTTTCTGTTTAACTGGCAGGATAATCAGCTTGCAACTGTGGGAAATAATCATTAATGTGATGAAATACGGAAATGAAACTCATGCATAGAGAAACGGTGGAAGTGCCGTCCTGATGTGAAGGACTGGGTTCATGATCTGAGCTTGATTCCTGTTTCTGCTGCAAGCAGAAGTCTCTGTCTACAGGAAAAAATTACAGATATTTCCTTTCTCTCATCCTTTGTCTATTTACAGTTGAAAAGCTTAAACAAAATGACCGTCTCTCATGTTTTGCACATATATAATCTAGGGCATGGGACCTTGCTTATCGTGCAAATTCATAAATATGAACATATACTATTGATATAGAGATAAAAGCAATGTGTAAACTGAGAGCAGATATATCACCCAGCATACATCTAGCTTGTGCACTTGAAAAACTGGGACAGGCAAAAATCAAAATTCTTAGGAATGCAAAAATATGTTAGCAAAAGTTTTATAACATTTGCCACCTCAGCACAGGGAATGATCGAAACAGTTTGATTCAGTATACTTATTAACTTTACAAGTTCACATTTTACTGAAATAGGTGTTTTCATCAGAGAGAAACGGATGTACATGTGCAGCTGAAGGAAGTGTTCAAATTTTGTTGGTGGAAGCTAGGAATGATTTTTGCATATGTAAACCACATGCATCGATTCCTACATAATATTTTAGAAAAAGCTATGTATACTCATTTATATTAATTACTGCTTTTCAGAAATCAGCTCCAAATATACCCACTATAAGGAAAGTTTTCCAATGCTCCTGCTTTGCACATGAGAAAATAATTTGGCTGGGAAAGTAATTTATTTGAATCTTCGAAGTTTAATTTATGGCATACACATGAGGTTTTTCCAAAGTAACATTATCCCAAGCCTGAATTTTAATAAGATGGAGCACAGTGCTGACTTTTATTTTTGATTGTGGTTCAGATAATTAAGATTACTTTAACATTTTAGACAAAACACTGATAAGACCAGCAATATATATGGAAATGGGATTTGAGTTTTTGCTGAATTTTTTTTCTTCTAGGTAACAGCAAAGCTCAAGTTCTAAGCTCACTTGCTTCATATCACGGAATACATTGAAATTATGTTTTCATTTCACTTTTCTATAAATGGATTAACCTTATTTAATTTAAGCAGTTTGCAGATGGCCTTGGAGGGCAGTTCTTGACCCCCAGATTGTATGTATTGGAAATACTCCACTATAGCTCTAACAAACCTGCACTGAAAAGGGAAATGCAGGAAGAATGAACACTATCTGAAGAATACGGTTCAGGGTTTAGGCAGTAATGTGAAAAAAAAAGGGGGGGTTCTGGCTTCTTTTCCCTGTTTACCACAAACTTCACATGAAACGTGTCTAAACATCATTTAAACCCAGGTTTTAAGCACTTTTTTTGCTGAAAAACTTAGATGGAGAAGTTCTCCTGCCTGAGTCCTTCTTGCATTCACTTCGTACTTTGGAAGGAGGTGCTCCACAGAGCTCCCCAACCCAGACCCCCAAACAACCACAGCGACAGACATGGTGTTTTCTCTAGTGTACTTTTGGAAGGAAATTTTGATGCTCTCAAGGATGCACACAAGCAAGAGAACCAAAATGGTTTTCTATCATGGAGATAAGACCCAGGGAGGGTCCAGAACTATTGCATAGACTCCACATTAGTCAAGAAGACTGTGACTATAAAACTCTGCCCAGGAAACAGGCTAGGCACTGGAATACAATCATCAGTATTATAAAAATGCCGAAACATTCCTGAAATGAGTTTGCCCAGTCTAACTCTCAGTCTCCCAGTTGCTGGATAAAGTTTACCTATTGAGACACACAAGGGACCATTTCAGAAAGGCAGTTTGGATGAAGCTACCTTGTTTCTGAAGCTGAGAGATTATTGGCATATATATTTCTGTGAGTGCTGGTCTACAGGACCATAAATATTTCCAAGCATGTTTCCCTAAGGGTACATCGTCACCCCTTAAGGAAAGAGAACCAGGGAAGAAGATCAAGATTTGGACCCTGATTCTTCACACTGCTTAATTAATTATCTCACTGCATGGCTCTGTTTTGGACCACTTTGTTTAATGTCCTCTAAGACATATTTGTTTGACAGATTGATGTGAGCCCATCTGTACTATTTGACTTTGATCAGTCATTGACTGGTTTATTTAGTGGTATTGGCATTTTGCAGTGGAGGCCCTTGGATGTCCAAGATGAATAGCATGAACAATGAGTCTCAAGTTGCACCAGAGAAGGTTCAGACTGGATATTAGGAAATATTTCTTCACAGGAGAAGTGTTGTCAGGCATTGGAACAAGCTGCCCAGGGGAAGTGGTGGAATCCCCATCTCTGGAAGTTTTTACAAGACATGTAGATGAGGTTCTTAGGGACATTGTTTAGTGCTAGATTTAAGTTATGGTTGGATTTGATGATCTTGAGGGTCTCTTCCAATCAAAGTTATTCTATGATTCTATAATTCTATGATTCTTTGATTCTATGATTCAAGCGCATTTTGTGTTTAATGTGCATGAGTTAACTGCGTGATGGGACGTAGCCATGCAGTTGCTCTACCTAGTCCACAAAAGATGTCCAGATGGAAGATCCCCAAACACAATGACTGACAGCTAACCCCTGAAGTTCTGAAAAAGTCCATATATCTCCTTTTTCCTTCTGGGTATTATTTCAAAATGTCCACTCTTAAACTATCCATTATGCTTAGCATATCAGAACTTATCTCACACCAAAATACCATCTAAATACCTGATTAGGCAGGCCTTTCTCTGCATAAATTGTTTTACATGCCTGCTGGCTGCACAACTGCCAAACCCAGTGCCATGCACACATAAGCAGAATGTTTTTTAAAATCAGGACTCATTCAATTTTTTTTTTTTTTTTTAATCAGGAGTCAGTGCACTCGCCCAGGGTGAGACAGACCCAGGTTCAAATAAATCCCATGCCTGAGGGAATTCTCACCCCATTGTTCGGCTGCAGACTATGTAGGTGAAAGATTTTTTTCAATCCTTTCAGAATTTTCTAAACCACAAAATACTGACTGAACTAAGTCACTCCACATTCTTGTGTAAGAGGATTCATTCTGACACCAGTCTTATTTTCAGTAAATACTTCACACACAGTATCTAGCATACAGATAGCAGTACGGACTAAATTTAGATATCTTCCTCCCAGATAAGTGCAATATTTTTCAGCTTACAAAAATTGGGACATCTAATGTAGGAAATCTCAAGAGAGCCCTTGTTCAGGTACAACAGGGTTGCTAGACTATTCTGATATGTGCTTAGGCTTCATTACTTAAATGGCTCTCTGTCCTTTAGCACACTATAGAGACCCTATATATTTAATCCAAGCTCACTGGACAAATGAAAACACAGGGAGTATATTCTGCAACACTAAGTTCCCTCAGTGGTTTCAGCACTTAGACCTTGAAGCTTTGAGCGGAACAGAACCCCTTGAAAAACTTGGGCCAGACCTACCACGTTGTTCCTGCATAGCAAAATTAGGCAAAGAGGTGTGACTTCCATTCAACAAGCCCCCAGCATTTTTAGAATACTTATTTTAGTCACTCTTCACTCTTTTACAGGCATTATTTTCTCTATGAAGGAACCATGTACCTCTTCACCAGTGTCCCATCCATACTCACACAAACCACTGTACAAACAAGCAAAGCGCTCAGAAGCAGTCTGGGATTGACAGATTGAAAAAAAAAAAATCTTGAAGAGGAAAAGTTTAATGTGTTTGTCTTTAACTTTTTGTCATGTTTGATGGATCAGTCATCTGTCAAGCAGAAAATGCTATACCCCACCTCACTCTCAGACATCTCAAGACTTCTGCTTCTTGAAGTGGATATGCTGAGCTAAGTAACAGCTCACAAGCAGGACAAAAAGTGTAAAGATCATGCTACTCAGTTTATTTATACTTATTTGGTGTTATTTAAGTTCCTTCTGGCTTACAGTGACAATACTGAGAACACAGAGCATTTGACAACGCATTCCCTCTTTACACTAGTATTGACATCTTTTCACTGTTACTTGTGATGTAGCAAATATAGTAGAATGTTACAGGATGATCATTAGCAAGAGAAATGTGGCATTGGTACCCCAGAGGCCTCTCGGGCACATCACAGTGACATTGCAATAAATGCAGCTTAGATTAAACAAGATATATAGGTGGACTTTGACTTATAATCTCCAAGCATGGTCTGAGGAGCTCTGACCCCTTGTTTCCCTGACCTCACCCTAACAACAGCTAACATTGACTTTGTGTGCAAATAGAACCACTGTTCAATTCTCATTGTAATTGAATTTGTTCTAACAATATCCTTTGTTCACTGGAAACCCTTAAAATGATACCGAGAAACTCAACATTAAGACTGGGACCAGTGCTGACCCTGGGATGGGAAACTCGATGGTATAAAATCAAGTATTTTCCCCACTTAATGTTAAAATATCACAAGACTTTGAAAAATAAGACCAGTATACTTGTTTCCATGTCCACTGAGAGAGTAATCTGACCATCGCCAGCAAACAGCAGGTATGGATGAAGAAAACACACCAAGAAGATGACTGTCATGTTTGCTACTAAGGGAGTGGCCCTTGCAGCAACACAACTTCTAGAAGCACTGAAGTGAGAAGTGAGAACTCTTTGATTAATTCCTACCTCATCTGGACATACTTTGTGGGAAAACCATCGAGCCTCTCTGTACATCCCAGTCTCTGTTCTACAAGCTGCAGACACCACGACATTTCTTTGAGACTTTTTCAGCTTTGGGTTATTTTATCAGCTTTTTGAGATGGGGATTGTCTTTAACAGTATACATACACAGTATTTAGCACAGGGGGCTGAGTGCCACCGTAACACATTCCTTAATTATATCAACTACCTGCAGCTACCATTGGGTAGCAGAAGGATCCTTTCTGTTTAAGCAGTAATTATCCAATGGCCAAAACTTCAAACTCTGTTGACCTTCCACCTGGAACATTTTGCCAGGTGAAAGTAAAGTAGGGTTTAAAGCTCACTCAGATCAAAATAAGTATTTGTTTTCATGGGCTACTTGCATCTTAAGTTTAATTTAGAGTCTCATCAATTTATGCCATGTAAATCTGAAGATTTTAGAAGGAACAATTAGGTTCAAGTTTTCAAAAGCCACTCTGTCTTATCTATTTGCCTTAAAAAAAAAAACAGTTTGCTACCTGGCTTCATTGTTAGTATGCTAATTACTTCGACAACATCTTTGAAAATTGCTTGGAGGCTTTGCTTTTATTCAAAAGCAGATGTGTGTTTGCCTTAGTGTTTTATATTTCTTTGGGGAGTATTTAGCTATAGCATAATTTCTGTTCAGTTTGAAATCGCATTTCTTAAGTTTACTCTCAACTAAACCACAGCAGGGAGAAAACAGCTGCTTGCATGCAAACAACCAAAAACAGAAAATATGGAGTATAATTGGGAGTACATGGGCACTAAAGCAAGTTGATAGACTTTGTTTGAAGAGACATTCTGGAAGGAGGGAGAGAACTTTTCTTTTGCATTTACCATCCCATATGATTTGCTTTACCCAGCTCAAATGGCAGAAAAGAACCTTGTGCCTGAATTATTTGAGGAAAATGCATTGCATTCAAAAATCTCTGAAGGTCATTAGGATACAGCTGATTAATTCAGCTGCCTTCAAGCAATGATTCAAACCACCAGGTTTTGATGGCTACAAATTCACTTCTACCTCTCATGAAACATGGGATCAGCTGTCCCTGCCCTCCTTCCCAGGTTGTGCTTCAGGTGAGGAAGAGAGAATTTCTCTAATTCTAACACAGTTCCCCCTCTCACCAGTCAAGTATTTTTTATTTCTCTGGAATCATTTTGTCACATACTTTCCCGTTTACAACCTGCATATTTTCCTAGAACCACACACTGACCGTGAGTGTTTTGGTGTCATTAGCACCATGTAATTCCAGTCAATCGCTGCTCACGTCTGTGCCAATTAATTGGAAGTGCCCAGGAACACTGCAGCCAATTAATAACAACATACACATCCAGTAAGTCCTGCGCAAGGTCATGAAGACAGTCAGGAAGCTTGAGCATGTGAAATTCAAGGAGAAACTGCAGGAGCTGGGTTTATTCAGCCTGGAGAAAGCTCATGGAGAATCTTTCTCCTTTCCCCTTGCAGTGGTACAGCTACATAATGCAAACATAGAGCTTCTCTTGTTTCTCAGAGGAGCACAGAAATAGTTTAAAAGCCTATGAACACATACAGCAACATTAGGAACTCTGATTAGCTCTTAGGGACAAAAAGATTTCACCATTAGTATGGTCAAATTTATGAAAAAAGCCAGAAGAGGGGATGAAGTGTCCATTCTGTAGAAGATCTGACTGTAACTCAAAAGGGCTCTGAGCAAACTACTCTTATCTGGCCTTCTTTAGACCTCCAGAGGCCACTTCCAACTACAGTAATTCTGTAGTTTTCTGACTGCATAAACACGTGCTCTCAAAATGCTGCAGAAGCTGTTTCACTGTCGGACAGCGGAAATTTTAGATGCCTGAATTATATTTATATGGAATACACCATATTGACTGAGTGCCATCCTTTTATTATTCAAATTATTTTGATATTCAGACCTAATGTTTATCCTCTCCCTCACTAAAGATATGAGGTACATCACTGAAAACTGAGAATATGCTTTTCTGAGAATATGCTCAAGGCACGGTTTGTCTTACTGACAAATAGACAAATTCTCCAAATCAAGGTTGTTCTTACTTCTAGGGTTTACTTTTCCTTGCCACTCAGCCCTGTCTCACTGGTAAATATTAAAATGAATAAATGAAACACAAAAAGCAAAGATTTTCAGAGCCAATAACACTAAGACACAAATTGTATCACATGTAGATGCACAAATTAATAAACAAAACTCAGAAGTCAGGAAAAGAGATGCTTCAGCAGTTATCAGCACAGTAAGTTATGGCATGAAGAGCTGCAATGAAAAAGAAAACAGCCAAAGAAAAAGAAAAGCACAGACAAAAAAAGAAAACACACAAAGAAAAAAAAACACTAGAGCTTTATCATCTAACAAAATCACAATAATAGAAAGACTCTATCATCATGACTCTGTTAGCCAACGAAAGATCCATGCTGCCTCCTGGGCACATACCATGCAGCTCACTGACAAGTAAAATACTCACAGCTGCCTAGCTAAGCTTCATAGTAACAAAATAGCCACACAAGAACTGGCTACATACAGCATGGGATCAGCAAGTGTGAATGTTTTCAAACTGGCTGAGGCTTAGAATCCTCAAAGGGAGAAAGAGGCTGGGAACACCAATTCATCAAATAAATGGGCAAGAAGCAAACCTGAGACAGATCACTGGCTAAACCAGCAGTTTAGCTGTTTACTGATGGATATCACTGATGGCCAAACCAACACACCACTATGCTAGTGTATATTTTATTTGCCCTGTGTTTCAAATGTGAGGGAAAGGTGGGCCTGTTGTTCCTGCAAGTCTCACTGCATTTCATATTTTCTGTCAGAGGAACTGCCTTCAGTCCTATAAGAGATTTTCTTCCCAACAGCTCAGCAAAAGACAAACCAAGGAAGACAGACAACAAAAGACTAAAAGCCTGTGGATTTTAATCACTGACCCAAGCTATAGCCACACGCTCAGCTAGGCTTGGATCAAAGTCCATTCTCTTCTTCCACTCCCACAGTTAAATGGACATGCATGTTCAAGAGTGGGCATGAGCTGATCTCTCGAGTTCTTTGGCAGGGAAGAGACTGAGAAGAGCCTGGGACGCCCAATGTTGTAGAGACGGTAGTCTGCACTCACAATAAACCTGAGCTGTGTATTCCCAAGATGAATACGTTCAGTATGGTCTACAGCCACAGTAAGAAAAAATGCAGAGAGAAAGCAAGCCAGCCACAGTGCTTAGCACGATTAAGATGCCTTTCCAGCACGTTTTTGTCCTCAGCGTCATGTCATTCACCCAGTGCCATGCAGATATTTGCTTACAAACCTAAGAATTGTGACAGGCATGAGACAAATGTAAAATCCTGACTTTTTACCAAAGGAGAAAAATACCATTCCATTTATCTCTGTAGACCAACCAAGTTTGTCAGTGCCTGGCCCAAGAGCATTACAGAGCCGTTCTTCAAAATAATTGTGTGAGCTTAAGCATCACTTGAGTAGAATTTTTAACATATATCAGTGTTTGCCCTTCTTCCAATCATTATCTCTTTTCCACTATCCTATTTCCTTTGTCCTCTCATTTATACTCAGCTGGTCTTTCATTCTCTGTTCCTGTTTTGGCATCATTATTGTTATTACTTTTTCAGTATTTGTCTTCCCCTACCACCTCTCATCTGGGCCATTTGCTTTGCCCTTTGTTTTACTCCTGTCTTCTGGGCTGGTCTTGCAATAAGTGATGACTACACAGCAGGGAAATCTTTCATCTCAATGTTCAGCCAGTAAACAAAAATTCTGAGCTGACTCTCCAGAGACTGGGGTTTTATTCTCCCCGTCAAACATAACAAAGTAAAACACAGCAGTTTTCCTCAGGTAAGCCTTTGTCCTCTGCCAGGATATTCTCATAGATTCTTCTGAATGGGTCTTCTGCATGCCTTGCAATCATAATTCCCAATTTACCAATACAGAGATTATTGTTGTGTTGTCCATGCATTGTATCATTTGATTTCTTGCCATTTCATATTCTCCAAAATACATTTAATGATGTTTCCTTCCTTTATAAAACACATGAATATATATTCAGATAAAAAATACCAGAGTTTCATTTTTTAACAGGTTCCAGAAGACTTTCAGCAGTACATAGAATCAGACCAAAACTATACAGGATTTATTTAAGTTTTTCAAAAGGAAATTCTAGTCAGTTCATAGCTGTAAAACTGGGCATTTCAGCTGACTCTAGTTTGTCATGTTTATTTTTTCAGTTGCATCCAAAAGTTGCTACCTACAGAAATCCAGTATTTCCTTCCATTTCTTGTCAGAGGATTTTAGGAGACAAAAGAGAGATGTCTTGAATGGCAACTCTTTTTTTTTTTTCCTGACAGATTGCCTATTAACTCGATAAATTTCAAGAAATGTGTGAAACAATGCTCCAAGTTAAATGACAAGGTTCTGGCCTTTTATATCTGACATCTTACAGCTTGTGCTGAGGGCTCACAACTGCAGATGCTTTCCCTTCTTGATTAAGTTTTTCTGTCTATTTTGTTTTATAGTTTTACGCTTTCCATGTGAAAGAAATTTCTTTTTTTTCTTTTCTTCTTGGGAGGGGGCGCGGTCTGCATGTGAAAGAAATGTACCATTGTGACTGGCATTTAATTTTGTGTTGTAAGCTTGCTTGCTCTCCTGCAAAACAGAACAAGTCCTTTCCAGATAGCTGATTCCTTAGGAAACCATCCAAGGAACTTACACCAGTCCCACCTGCAGGACAGCTGCTTGGCTCACCCACCAGCTGGCTTCCCATCAATGCCTCTAGGCAGACAGCCAAGGAGAAAGGTCACCTGAGAGCAGCCTGCCAGGTGGAGGTGACAAAAGCCACTCACACACCAAGGGAGATGGATGTAATGTTAGGCGAAGAACACAGCAGCCTCAGGCAGTCTGGGGAATCAACTGGCTAAATATTTGAAGTTTTCAAGTAACTTAAATCTGAAGCAATTTACAGCCAGGAGTCCTGAAAGAAAATTCCAAGATCTCCAGAATTCTTATAGTTGCTAAAAATATATCTTAAGACATGTTAGTACTGAACAAGGCTTACTTCTCAATGATATTCACAGAAGAGAAAGGGATTATCTAGGTAACTGCAGGTCAGTTAATCTCATTTCACTCTCCAGCAGAGAAATCCTAGAGTTGATATAGGATTCAATTAATGAAAATTAAAGATAGAAATACAATTAACAGCAGTCAATACAGTTTTATAAGAACAGGTCATGAAAAAAAAAAATCTTATTTTACTTAATCCTGTATGTGAGATTGATAATATATTTATTAAGGTGTTTGTTTGACTTGGTACCAGGTGGCTGGCTGATATACAAGAGAGATGTCTGTGAAAAACATTATCATCAAGTGAAGGTGTTTCTGAAAGGATTCTGCTGGATTTGTATTATGTGAACCATAACTACAAATGAATATATCTCCAAACTCAGAGAACACTGACTTGGAGAAGACTAATGGGGTGGGCGTGCACAGGCAGGTCTCCATGAACTTGTAGAAGTCTTAGAGAAAAAAGGGAAACATATTTCCTTGTATGTATAAACAATAATAAATCAGAAGGAGAGAAAGCTGATGCTACCTTGATAAGCTGTAAAAGAATACATGTCAGTAGTTCTGTCCTCCACCTGCTGTGATGTGTAACACGAAACAGACACAGAAAGGTTTGGTATCCTAAGCAGTGGTGCCTTAGCAATATTTGAAGAGGTTAATCTCTGTAATAGTGACTAAAGATCTTTCTGATCCAGGTGGAAGATTAAATCAGATGTTGTCATATTAATGACAGCGCACTATTTTTTAATAGCAAGGCTGATTAGCAGAAGCAGTGGTGGTTTCTCCATCCTCTAGCATTTGCCAGCAAATACTAGGTACCTTCCACCAGGCTTTGTTCAGGCAAACTATGGTACCTTTGCAGTTAAACTTCATGTAGAGGTTGCAACGTGGGGAAAAGCTTATGAAATATAATGTCTTGGGTACACAGGAGTTAAAAATGGAGAAGGAAATGTTCTCCTTAATCTTTCAAGTTAATGGAGATATCCAAAACACCATTGGTGGTTGAACAGTTTTCATTAAGAGCTCTGCAAAAATGCCTCTTCCACTTCAGTTACTGGGGTAGATCACATAAACCAGTTGTCACAGGACAACAAAGAGAATGAAGGTATTTGAAAGTTGTTTAGCTTGGGAGAAATATAGGACCTCAGCCAAAACCTTAGGTGATTTAAGCCCTATATTTCCCCCACAAGCAAAGTTGTTTGGTTCAATATTTTCTGAAAGCTTCCAAACAGATTTGGATAAAAAAGTCTCAGGTACTAAATGGCTTTGTAAGTGTGGTGCAGAAAGACTGAACAGAAAACACCAAGTGAGAGACTGAGGTTTGAATGAAAATGTCAAGTCTTACTGTCATTTCACAAAAGATCCTTCTTAAAATGAACAGAAAGAGAAAAGAAATAGATCAGAATTTGTTAGGAAAAAAAATTCCAGTTAGATTATTTGCACTTGTAGGACACTTAAACACAGCATATGACCTTTCAGCTGATTCTGTTTCTTCCTGCCAAATCAACACTCTGTATTTAAGAATTCTCTGCATTTCTCAGATTAATACCACCCAGCCTATTGCTAATAAAACAACCTTTCTCTTTCGCCCTTTCTAAATTGATGCTTATGCAAATTATACCCAAAGATTAAGATTCCCCACTCAAGGACAGCCAGTTCACTTTCTCTTTGGTAGATAACACCACCCTCACAGAGATGCTTGAAAACTGGTTCATTCTTGATCATCAGTAATAATGACATCTGTTAGCCTGATTTTATCCAGGAATTGTGTGAGGATTTTTTTATTTTACAGAGCTTACCCACCCGATCTTTGCTGATGCTCTCACTACTGGGACATGCAACATCACTACAACGGTGTCGAACACACCAGCTGGATTTTATAAAAGAAGTCTTGCTTTCCATGACAACTATGGGGTGGTGTGAGTTAGTCAACAGATTGCCAAAAGCCACATGGACACAAGTGAGGCATGGCAGCTCCCTGGAACAGTCAGGGAAGCATTTACTATGAATTCACTGGGTATCAATGCAGGCTGCCAACTGCAGCCTGTAAAATGTTATCCCTGCAGACACAAAAAGTTACTTGATGTCTTATTAGCCTACAGAAATAACAAAAAAAGTGTTTTGAAACTTACGTTTGTCCTGTTTTTTTTTTTTAATAGGTGAAAAAAATTCCTATTTGAACACTCTGAGAGATGCCCAGATTTCCTCCAAAATGGGGGAATGTCAATACACAAATGCTCAAAGCCACTATACAACTAGTCAGCAATGGAATCTCTTCTATGAGAGAACTACAAGGTTCATCGTTTTCAAAAGAGAAATACTGTGAATGGCCCTTTCCTTGGGATGTGTGAAGACTGCCTTTACATGCAACAAACTGTCAGAACTCTGGCACTGAAGTAACCATGGTGAAGATTTTATTCTTTCTTCCGTCTTTACTCCATGCTGAGGCAATCTAGTAGCAGCAGTTGTCTGAAGTGGTCTTCCCACAGCATGGATCTGTATTCCCAAAATGTGGGTAAAGCCAGTGGAAAGATCTCCTTTGTGCCTCCCCCACCTTTAGTCTATTCTGTAGCAATTGAATAATTATTGGTTTGAAATTATTAGTGTTTAAATTTACGTAGCTTCTAGAGACCCCAGTCACAGTTAAGGGTCTGTTGGATCTGAGACTTTTCAAGCTCACAGTAAGAGTCCATCCCTTTGCACAAAGACTTCATGATGCAAATAGATATAAGGGAAGCAGAGCAGAAGAGAAGTTAATGACCTGTCTAGGCAATGCAGCAGGTCAAAATAACTTACAGACCTCCCTTGTTCTCCAAACCATTGCATATCAATCAGGTGGAGCTCTTCTAAAGTGAGTGATGTTCAGATTTGTGATATGCTGCAGAAAAAATGACCAAAATAAAAGTGAGAAAAGCATTCTGAACACAAATGGTCTTTTTCCCCTTTACTAAAGAAATAGTCCAGGCGGGTAACAGTCCATGGCTCCCAAAATATGTTCTTGCCTTTTAGAGATAACCTGGAAATACTTTCAATAGCTTCGAATAATACTTTAGGCTGTTGTTTACCCTGTGTGGTTGTGACAGCAAAGCAGTTTGCCCCAGAAGATGTCAGAGCTTTCAGAAAGTAAGACACAAGTTTTCAACATCAGGTTTTATACACAAAACCCAGCTGCTTGCTATTGTCTCTCTCTTCTACATCTCCCATTCCTTTCTGGCCTTGACCTCATAAAATGCAAGAAAAAAAGCCAGGAAAAAAGGCACTAAGCCTCACGTCCGGATTGAGGAAATCTTGTTATTAATCCTGGAAACAATATTTTCATCATTATCTGATTCTGTGGCAACTTTTGTTATGAAAAGTATGCGCCTTTCTAAATTAAACTTGTTAACTGACTTTTAAAATCAGGCAATACAAGAATTAAAAGGAGACAGCTGAGGTGAAGAAGCACGTGGAAAGTCAGTAGCTTGGACCTCTTTCTCAGATCTGCTACTGAATCATGCTAGTCAATAACTGCATTTTTTTATTTTCAATGTCTGTAGACCAGGCTCTAGAAACCTTTGGTAAAGGTTATCCAGAGGTCAATGACATTTGTCTCTGTCCTATATGGTTCTACTAGTGCTACAGAAGATGTAGTATTTCAAATATTAACTTCAGTACCTGAAAAAGAATCCACAAAAACCTACAAGAAGAAACTGTTTGTAAGGCAATCTTCGTTGTGTGCTGCATATACCGAGGAGTATATTTTACCAAAACCACATGGATATGAATAGACATATAAGCAGGCTTCTCAAAAAGCATTTATAAAGCAATTGTAGAAAGTGAATCATTTTGCAAAATTAATGAAAAAAAAAAAAAGGTTTCTACAAGTTTAGATGTTGTGAGAGTTTAGACCCTAAAATAACCATACCTAGGGAAATTTGACTTTGTATTCCACCACAGTTCCGTGATTCAGGAATATAAGATCTCATGTATTGCACTTATTGTAAATGTGATCACACCTATAAAACAAGACATGTAGGAGGACATCTCACTATTTCTGAGAGAAGTAGAAGGACATCTCCACCAACTCAAAGATGGAGACTTTTGGAGGTACCAAATAATGATTCAACATGAGAGACCATAGCTTGGCTTTCATGCTGAGAAGAAAAATGGGACACCTGTCTCTTGGGAAGCAAGACTGAAGAACGTATGAATGCTTTAATGTGCTATGCAAGTTCCAATAAAAGACCTTACTCACAGAAGTGAAGACTGGAGGCCTCAAAGGAAAAAAGAAACAGTGAAATCTAAAATGGAAAAAAAAAAATCGGTGATTATACTAACATGTGATGTATTTTTACTTTCATAGCTAGAGAATTTTCAAGCACAAAAGGCCAGCAGACCTTCCACTCCTGGGCACTGGAGATGCATATATACATAACCATGATAGGAGTGTTCACACACCAAAAGCTTCAATTAAGAAAGAAGCAGACAAACTTTTCTCCACTTTTTCTTCAAGTTTTCTTAACTTTGCTTTTCACTCTCAAGGACAGCAATCTGTGAATTCAGCGCTAAAGCATGTAAAGAAGGTGTTCACAAGCTTTTGATATATAGGGTGGGCCGTAGCTTAATGTGGTAACGTCTGTCTCAAAATAAGTTCGTTCACAGAGAAATGGATAAATTAGACTCTCCTTCAAAGTGAAATGGACCACGCCTCTCATTAACATGGCATTTGATCGCACATAGCAGGTGTCATCCCCCTTACAAGAAAATGTCATATTACGATAATGGGCTCATTAATACTAATATAAAAAGCTGTAGTCATGAAAATTAATAATAACTTATTTATCTTCTTTCAAAATTACGTGACACATAGAAATAAGGAAGATGGCTAGCAACAGATATGATGACCCTGCACATCATGGAACATGAGATCCCAGCCATCGCCTGGATCTCAGGCAGCCTAACAAACCTCTGCTTGATCTGTTCTGCTCCCTGCCTCCAGACTGATTTCCTCACAGTAACACAAGGACAGAGCATTATGTCATCTCCATTTTCACGTGCAAGCTCAAGATATCATGTGGTATTACGAACTTGAACTTGAAGAACATTGGCTCAGAGTTAATCTGCACCCAAGTTTTCTATAACCATTACAAATGGAAATGTAGATATTTGCAGATTCACTGGAGATATTTGTTAAACCATAGATCCCAGTAATGAAAGAATAAACAACCAGCAACTGTATTTATGAGCCCATTAAAGGAACCATCTTAGGAAACTGCAGTTAAAGTGTGTTTATCATTGCTCCTGTATACTGCTTCCAGAAGCTTAACTTTAATGAGCTATAAAAAGGAAAACAAGCTTTTCCCAAACAATTCCCACAATTTAAATAATAATTAACAAATAAATCTAGCAACTATAAAAGAAAATAACAAGAGATGGATCCCCAGTCACGAGAGGATGACATGTGCCTAGCTTTGCACAAGAGAGCACAAGTCCAAACTCAGCACAGACCAGAACCAATCCAGCTCTCAAGGAGCTACACCACAGCCATGCCATCTCTGAGCACAACTAGAGCCAGCTAACGGCCTTCTCCTGTGGAGACCCATGGGCAGAATAATCCACCATCTTGTTCTTGAGACTGAAAAGTGGAGGGAAGGCTCTGGGCATGGATTCAAAGAGGGTGCAGATGAGACTGGACCATCCTGCTCCTACTGTGGATACTGCATGATGACCCTCAGCTGTCTTCATCTACCTTAAAGCCACTTACCCTTCACAGTCTTTATTCCTGCTCCTGCTCAGACATCTGAACTCTGCCCTGAGCATTTTACATCATTTTTCACTTTCCAGGCAGAAATGTTGAGACTGGACTGCAGAGGGAACACATAAAATCCCTCTCTTTTGAACTAAGAATGAGCCACATATGAGAAAATACAGGCCTTTCAAGACAGAGCAGGTGTTTAAAATGTGCATTTTTCTTTTTTGTGAACCACATAAACTCATTTAGGAACTGTCTCTATAAAGAATAAAGAAATTAATGTTTAAATAGTTATTTCATCCTTTAGCTGTCTGCTGCATTGCTGCACTCTCACCTCCCAGCAGAAGAATGTAAAAATGACCATAATGGGGCATGCAGAAGTCCATCTAGCCCCATATTTTCTTTTTCAAAGTAGCTGAAAGCAGCTAGCTAGAAAAAAAAAAAAAAAAACAACACAGTAATAAAATTAATTGGGGATACATACAGTAATACTTCCCTGACATATGCTTCCAGCCTCCATCACAGGCCTTGAATGAATTTTTCTCCAGTAAATTTGTCTAATTGTTTTTTGAGTGTATGTAAACTTTTAAAACCCACAATATCTTATGACAATAAATGCCACAGTTTAGCTATGTGTTGATAATTTCACAGTATCACAGTATCACAGTATGTTTGGGATTGGAAGGGACCTCAAAAGATCATCTAGTCCAATCCCCCTGCTGGAGCAGGAACGCCTATGTGAGGTCACACAGGAACATGTCCAGGTGGGTTTGAATGTCTCCAGAGAAGGAGACTCCACAACCTCCCTGGGCAGCCTGTTCCAGTGTTCTGTTACCCTCACTGAGAAGAAGTTTCTTCTCAAATTTAAGTGGAACCTCCTGTGTTCCCACTTGATCCCATTACCCCTTGTCTTATCATTGTTTGCCACCGAGAAGAGCCTGGCTCCATCCTCATGGCACTCACCCTTTATATATTTATAAACATTGATAAGGTCACCCCTCAGTCTCCTCTTCTCCAAACTAAAGAGACCCAGCTCCCTCAGCCTTTCTTCATAAGGGAGGTGCTCCACTCCCTTAATCATCTTCGTTGCCCTGCGCTGGACCCTCTCGAGCAGTTCCCTGTCCTTCTGGAACTGAGGGGCCCAGAACTGGACACAATATTCCAGATGTGGTCTCACCAGGGCGGAGTAGAGGGGAAGGAGGACCTCTCTCGATCTACTAGCCACCCCCCTTCTAATACACCCCAGGATGCCATTGGCCTTCCTGGCCACAAGGGCACAGTGCTGGCTCATGGTCATCCTGTTGTCCACCAGGACCCCCAGGTCCCTTTCCCCTACACTGCTCTCTAATATGTAATTTCCCAACCTATACTGGAACCTGGGGTTGTTCCTGCCCAGATGCAGGACTCTACACTTTCCCTTGTTAAATTTCATTAGGTTATTATTTCACTTGGTATCCTCTCATTCCTGTGAGAAAAAATAAACAATGTCTTCATAGTTACCTTGTGGAAGCTAGAAAGTTCATTAACTTTTGAAGTCAGCTTAGTCTGAGCACTGCTACTCCCTGGCTGGGACGGTTTTTGTACAGCGCCCCAAAAGAGACACTGCCTTTTGCAAAAGGTGGCTTTATCAATACCGAAGTTATTCATTGACTTTAACTGTTATGTAATAGAAGAAGAATTAGGAAGAAGGGCATACAACACAAAGACCAAAATTACTACACAGACCTCAGGTGTAGCTTAGCCACTATGTAGAGAAGAAGGTAACACATGAAGATCAGCCCACAGGTTACATTCCAGATATTCTTCTATCTTCAGCAATTCCTATTGCTTATGTTAGGCATTCCATGACACAGCTTGTTGTTTTGAAATCATCACATTCCTAATCAGTTGTCAATGTCTTCAGTTGTTCGTGAACTTGGACTTCAATCTATTTTGACCTATGTGTAAATTTTACTGCATGCTTGATTGACTTTTCCATTGCAAAAATGTGACCTCAAGTTTTGTTCCAAATCCCGTCCTACACAAATCAGTGCCGACCAACCTGGGGAGTTCACAAATACTCAAAAAATACTCAGAGAAGAATCCCAAGCTTTTTACTTCCCTGAAGCAGCAGTAACAAAAACACTGCTGAAGCATTAGCAAGTACATCTCTGGCTTATAATAAGGGAAAGAGAACACATAATGTAACAGGCTTGGAGGGAACATAAAATAAATGATCATGTTAACATTAAAGCAGATTAAATAAGTCACAGTACATTAAATTACTGTGTCTGGTTTTGTGCACTCCTCGGGTGCTGCTGGACTAAAACCCTTATGGGACAATTCAGTTTTCCAGGGAAAATGTTGTAGCATTGAAAATTCAAATTTGCACAGTCTTGTGGGAACTGAGACTCTGTAGCATTCAAAACACTTGATTTTTTTTGTACCTGAATAATTTGGGTATTCAGCAAGTGATGAGTTTTTTCTCTTTACACTAATGAGTCTTTATATTTAAAATGCATGCAGCTTGAGAACAAGTCCATAAGTTACTATTTATGCTGAATATTATGCCACCAGGGAACAGTATAATGCAAAGTTCAATTACAAATGAGGTTTCAAAGGCAAGGCATTTACATCATATCATCAGATATATGGGTAGTGAAAAAAACATTTGCTACAACCTAGATAACAGTGCTCCTTTTGAGCTGTTTCACCCCATTGCTGTTATGTACATTGTCTTGAGTTTGTCAATTTGATTGTCAGTTGTTGGTTCTCAGAAATTAAGAAACAGATTTATGTCTGTGGTTATTTTTGTTCTTCACTCGCAGTAGGAATAAGTAGCAGCTAAGTGCCTAACTCCTAAAGGAGTTATATACCAACACACCTTCGTAGACCTCAATTTTAATCTTTAAGGGTTGAAGAAATAAAGGCAATCTATGTATTTAGCCCAATTATTAAAATATTGAGTGCATCCACAATGAAAGCACTGAGGTGCTTTAAGAAACTAGCAATTTTGCCTTATAGTACATAATGCATCATCCCTGAGGACTGGAAAACACCGTTCCCAGCTTAAAATAGTGACACAGTGAACTCCAAAAGATCTTGAACTGAGGGTCATAGGGAATTAGATGAGGCTCCGATTGCTTGGCTTGTAGGCATCAGATGTCCCAGCATTTAGTCCAGAAAATATCGCATGAAATTGCAAATTTTCTAAAATAATTATAATTTAAATTATAATTTCATTTTATCTTATAAAATGGAGGTGGTCAAGACTTTTTCTGCTTTGTTTCTAGTGGGCTCTGTGTAAGTGAGCGGAATTCAAGGGATTGTTGAATGCATTTTGTTTATGCAAAGAAACTAGATATCAGGGTTTGAATCAAAATGTGATCTTATTTTTTCCCCAAAATTCTTAAAAAGTTGGGTAATTTTGGGGGGCAGCTCCAGTTTCTTTCAGCTCTAGTTTGCCCAGTGCCAGGCTTTCCAGCAAACGATGACATCACAAGAAAAGAATTGCCAATAAAACCTAGACTTCTTGTTCCAAAACAGAGGTTATATTTATAACTGACAAATTGTATTTTTGCTACATTTAGATTGATAAACAGCACCAGAATGTGTCTTCAGGGACTGGAATTCAATCAGCTATACCAGTAAGCCGCTATAGCAATTACTGGCCATGTTTTTGGCCCCAGCCTGACGAGTGCCCACCTGAGCATTTCTGGGAAGTGTTCAGGAGTTACCAGGCACCAGAGATCATTCTCAATAGGCAGTTTGATGCAGGCACCCTGTAATAGAGGATAAAAGGTTTTAATATTATGTACTCGAGTCAGTTCATGCCAGTTGTCCTTATCACCAGAAAACAATCCTAAGAATATTTAATGTACTACTATAGATAAGTAGCCAGAGAGCTCAGGTATCTGAGACAAACATAAGCTATCTTGTTGCAGTAAATTTTAGATATAAGAAATATTGGATCCTATGATCAGAAGACGGTTGTTTAGATATACAGTGTCCTGGGAGTATACTATAATTAATTAAAAGAGTATCCTTATCTGACTCCTTTCCACTGTCAAAGAATCCCTGTTTAAGGAGCAAATAGTTTGTGTGAATACAGAGTTGAACAGAAGATATACTGTGACATGGTGTGTAAGTTTAAGTTATTTAGAGGGTGCTATTCTTGAGATCTAGCATTGAAAGAGTTCTCCAGTTTTCCCTGGAGTATGCTGGCTTCACAGGACTTTTCTGTCTATGCAGTTTCAACAAACACATTTCAGTGTCAATAGCTCTTAGAATATTGGAAATTTTTTTGTTAAAGTCTCAAGATTCAGGAGCCCTTGATCACATGAAAATCTTCAATTTCAGTGTCAATAAGGTATTTTTCTAACTCTTGTGATTTCAGTGGAAAAATAATGAAAATTCAAGCCTTGTAGTCTTCAAAGCTGTTGAGAAATAGCAAGGATCTGTATACAATGTGGCTGAGTTTATGTGCTGGTATTAATTTATATATTAGTATTAGTTTATATGCTGCTGTTGTAGAATAGGTTGGAACAGAGCTGCTAATGTCCCTGGAAAATGGCTTCCTCTGATCTCTGACACTTTTTTCATGATTAAAGAATGCTTTTCATTTTTTTTTATAACCACATGAAAAGAAATTCAAAACCATTTTTGAGAAAGAGTGATTTTTACAGCAGATCCCCAAAGAAGGCTTTCTCTTTGCTTTCACGCCACACTAGCCATTCCTTAATTCCCTAGGTTAGCATGTGAACAAAAATGTTGATAAACAGCTGGCAAACCAAACAGAAAAAAACTGCTATTGTGTAAGCAATTTATGTGCTGTGGCATTCCCTTTCTACATTTCAGATACCCCTTGAAAAAAATGTTCCTTCCCTTTGTTGCTACACTACCATTAACTGACTGACCATGTAATAAGCATGAAAGTTAAGTAATTATATGCTTGATTAGTGAATAATCTTTTCCTGAACTGCACTACAAAGTAATTTAGTTCATATTATGGCTCATTACAACATTCTGTGTGTACCAATTCACTATATGTATAGGTATATATGTGTGTAATCTGAGATCACCAGCTAAAGAATTAGTAAAAGCCCACTGCCTGGGGTACATCAGTTATCCCACATCATGAGATATTTATCAGTATATAGCTATTTTTTTATATTTCATTACTGGCAGAAGGGACTGCATCCCGCCAGCTGCTCTGCCCCCTCTTCCAGCTACTTGCAGTGTGACCCTGAACTGCCCCCATGCCCTCCTGACCACCATCGATGCAGCCTGTAAAGCTGCTACTCAAATAAATACAGAGTGGTGTGAAGATACTATGGCCAAGCTCTGTGTACCAGGCAGGTATGGGAACTAGATGGTACCATGCACATAGCTGCTGTCAAATAAAAGATAATATCCCATTCCATCCAGAAT
Organism: Columba livia; assembly: GCF_036013475.1. NCBI lineage: Eukaryota > Metazoa > Chordata > Aves > Columbiformes > Columbidae > Columba > Columba livia. Next base: position 7,359,016 of record NC_088602.1, read on the forward strand.
GTTGGTTGCTGAGCTAGCAGTTGTGGTGAAACAGTGTCCCATGAATGACCTTTGCTCATTATAATCTCACTATAATACCAAAACACACCTCCATCACAAAAGTTACCTGACTTTCTTCTGCCCTGAGCATGCTCTCCGAATTCTTTTAGTCTATACCTTTAAAATTGAAGTGATAGAATTTTACAGCCATCAATAACGTATGTATGACTACAGTCATACATACAAAATACAAAGTACAAAATACCCTGACGACAGGGGAAAGGTGGGGAAGAACCATCACTGAGGAGCCCACGAGACAGCATTACAGACTTCTGGGATCAGTCGATGAGCTGAACCTCTCTTCCCCACTCATAGGGACGTCTTTGGGTAAGCCTTGCACCAAGTGTTTCCCTGGGAAACTTAGAAATCAAGCTTGTATTTGTAATCACGTTAGTAGCACTATTTAGTCATCTCAGTACATATATATATTTGGTATCAAAGCATATTTTTGCAGACAGTGTATTTATCACTGGCAATCTAAAAGAACCTATATCTGTTGCTTTAATAAATCTCATTATCTATGGATCTACGCATGAGAATTTCCCATTGGATGCACTCAGATTTATAGTATGTATTATACTATTTGTGAATCTGTGTAAGTAATTTCAATGAACACCACCTGATCTTGCACTATCGGTGAATCCATAATCGTATGAATGCAACATCATGCTGGACTGGCACTATTTGACTTATAGTGCTGACTTGAAGTTATTTTGGTTTAATTGGGCATTACGCAGAAGCTCAGCTGCCTCCAGGCCCTCTGATGTTTGAGGACAAGCTGGAATGCAAGGGGGTTTTGTTTCTGCCAAATTAACCATTTTAGCACAACAAAGGTGTTGAGCATACAGAGTATAAAGTTATACCTCTGTTTAGAGCAAAAGTATTGTTTACATCCTTCATGCGAAGGCTATGACGGGCAGATTCTCTCTGTTCTCTAGTTTTACAATATTCTTCCTTAAATATCTGTGGGTTTTTTTAATGTACAGTGATGCTCTTTCATCGTTATAACTTACATTGCCATTTCTACATTATTTCTATCTTGAAAATTCAGTGTCATGTTGGCTATCATATTAATCAAGTATATGAAAATTTTATTTTTATAAAAGACTATCTAGTTCATCTTTATTTTTAGACTTCTGGAATTTGTGTAGGAACATGTATATTTGGTCTTGCTTTGGTTACTTATTTCTAAGTGCCCTGCTGGGTATTTATTTCTTGAAAATGCCCATCTTTGTTTCTTCTTTACTTCATCTGCTCCATCATTTTATGAACTTCTGTATCAATTTTTGTTTGAACATAAAGACTTTTTATGGTACCATCTTTCTTATGTAGACTACATAAAATCTAAATATCTCCCTAATTCATAATAACAGGAAACCTCTCTTCTCTGTAACTTTTTCTCTGTCACACATTGAGATACTGATTCTGTCATCCCACCCCTTTGGTCCTGCACAAGCTACTCAATGAAGTTCAGAATGCAATGCAAGTTTTTGGTTGGTATTTAGTCTCCTGTGTCTAAACATTTAAATTGGCTTTCAAGTCATCTACCCTACTCATCTCACATTGCTCTCCATCTCCTTATCACCATCCCTTCCTAACATTATCCAGCTTTATCTTTAATGCTGACATTTTCCTTCTCTTCAGCAAGAAAAAACCTTCTAGAGTGACTTCTGTTTGTCCCTGAAGGAATCACCCATTTCTGCTTCCTCAATCACCTCCACTTGGCTCTCCTGAAGCTCCAAAGATAATATTCTGGCTTTCAGGACAACAGCATGTCCTCACTGCATGCTCAAATACTTTAAGGGAAGCATTAAACTGTTCTGTGTTTTCTAAAGGTGTTTCCAACGTCACATGCATAGTGAGAGGCAGTTTCATTTGGAAGACTTGAATGTTTTGCACCTTACAGATCATGCAGCACATCAGGGTGCATAAAAAGCATTTTACAAATTAAATTTTGTCCTCTTTGACGCAGCATTTTTATACTGCAGGACATTTCCACTATTCCACAATTACACATGTGACATATATGCAAGAAAATCCAGATACTTTAGAAGACAATTATTTTGATTTTGATGCAGCCACAGCTTGCCTGTGTTTGGCAAATTGGTGCATGCCCTTAGCTGGCACAGAGAAGGGCAAATTCTTAGTAACTTTTGGAGAGTTATACCAGAGAGTAAAAATACTACCAATCCCTTCTGGGGAATAAGAGACCAATGCAGAGTTCTCAACTGACCTTTCCAGGGGGGCAGTATTAAAGATTTATCCCTTCCAGAATTCTAACTGGTTCCTTTTGGTGACCCTTCTGGATAATAGTGATGTTTTTCTCATACTTTACAATGCTCTCAGGTAGGGAACTCCATCGCTGCCCTGACACAGCAATTGAATCCTAATCTGTGTCCAAATTATCACCTCCTTTCTCGAGAATTTCATGCTGCAGCCTTGAACAAGAGGTTTTATGTTGTGAAACACTTTTTTTCATAGATGCTTTACCTCTAATTCCTGAATCCTGAAAAAAATACCAAACTGTGGATCAGACCAGATTTCGGGAAGTGTCTAAAAACACAGAAAAAGCCTATTGAGATTTAAAAAGCATGCAAGCAGGCGATGCACTGCTGGCAACGCACTGCTGGCGACCAGCTACTTAACTGCTTTTGACTACAGTTGTACTGATGTTGTTCTGTGTGCCCAGGTACCAGGTTTGGCCTCTGTCTTGCATCTGTAGCATCTGCAGGCTGCAGGTCCCAAAATGAATTAAGTTCTTTCCCACACCAGGATTTCTCCAACAGGCAGCTATTAGTTTTGCTCTTCATTGGAGCTAGGAAGCTCCAGGGATTATCTGTATCTGTAGCATGGATTACCTGGGTAGAAGCTCTGGACTGGGTCAGCTTTATTGTTCGGATACACCCTCTTGTGAATCTTCTCAGTATTCATTATGAAGCTGTCAGCTTGTTTAGGTACTTAGGGTAGATCCAGAAACATTCATACTTACAACCTTCTTGATCCAATCAGTAAACATTAAGCTTTTCCATACTCTCTGGAGATAGCACCTGCAGTGCTTTCTGCAAGTCTGTCTCATGCGTAAATGAAAGTTATAAGGTAATATATGTCTTTTCACCATCAGTATTTTCTGGTTCTACGTAAAACCTTCCTCATTTTGGTTTATCACTGTATGCACAAAAGCTAAGATGGAGAATAAAAAGAACAAGGAATTCTATAACTCCGCATGTGAAAAATAAGTTCAGCACTTAATCTACAAGCCAGAAGAATCTCATGCTTCTCCATACTGTTGCCACCTCTTAAACCAAAATACGTCTCTTCCCTTATCAGCCAAAAGTGTGAAAATTTATTACCTATTATTGCATGCAAATACATGACAGAGAGGTGAACTTAAACTATTCCATGAAAGAGAGAGCCCTGTAATGAGCAGTGACCGACATTAGCGGGATTTATCCTGAGTGTAATTCCCCACAAAGAAAAGATAATCTGGTTCAACTGGTAGCTGAAAGCCTGGTATTTTAAGGACAACTTTAGGATATCTGACCACGCGTATCAATTAATTGAAAGAATATCTTCATAGGATCACCCTTAGTTCCATACATTTCTAGGAATGAGTCTAGCTTGACTGGAAAGAAACACATGAGACTGTAAAGCAAGAAGAGAAAATCACAAGCTCACAGGATAACTCAGGTTGGGTGGTTCCTCAGGAAGTCTCTAGTCCAACCTCCTACTAGAAGCATGGTGACCCACAAAATCAGACCAGGTTGCTTGGGGCTTTAACCAGTTGGGTCTGTTAAAACCTATGAGGTCTAAGATCCCACAACCTCTCAGGACCCCTCTTTCACTGCTCAGCTGTCCTCATGGTGAACAAGTTTCTGCTCATATTCAGTTTGAACCTCTCTCATACCAACATATGCCTATTATCTGTTGTTTTCCCATCATAGGCTACAGTGAAGATCTTGGCTCAGGTAGTAGGTTAGTGTGCTGGTTTGAGTGAAAATGGTTAATTTTCTTCATGCAGTTAGAAAATTCTCTTTTTCATAGCTAGCACACTCATTATTTGGACTCTGAGAACAAGAGGTAACACCCCAGCACAGAGTTAATGTTTTTAATTGCTCTGGTCTGAGAGCCAGGGACATTCTAAGCACTCTGCCCACAGGTGTGAGGCATTGAGGAAGGGAGGCATGGATGGGCAGAGCTTGACTGACACGCAGACTGATCAATATGAGTGTTCCATTCCATTAGCATCATACTAACTATTTAAGGAGAGTCAGGACTTTCCACGTTTCCCTTTTTTTTTTCTCTTGGGCATTTCTTGCTCTTGTTTGGTTTGGGGTGTAGCTGGAGGAGTTTCAGTCAGGACATTTACTCCAGCCTTTTGCTATTTTGCACAGGCCTCCGGGCTTTTCTGCCTTTTTCTTCTCTTTTCTCTCTCTGGGATCAGCTGTTAGGACTGGGTATCACTTCCTGGGACTGGTTGCTTCATGTGGATGGAGTTAGTGAGTAATTGCCTTGAGTAACTTTTATTTCTATTTTATATATATATTTACTAGTTGTGTCTTAGTATTTTGTTATTTTATTAAACTGTGTTTATCTCAATACAATTTTCTCACTTTCCTTTCGATTTTCTCACCTACTGAGGGGGAGGGAGAGGGTGTGAGTGAGCGGCTATTGTGGTTGTATCGCTAGCTCAGGTTAAACCTCGACAGTTAGATTTGCCAAACAATCGAATATCCACCCAACTTCTACCTCACTGTGTCCTCCTCCTCATCAGGGCAAAGTTCAGTGGTTGAACCAGGAGATTGCTTACCAGTTACTGTCACTGACAGAGCTCAAGGAGTCCTAATGCTTTCTCCAATGGTAGGAGGAACTACGCCTGATACAGGAAAATACTGTGGGAAGAATCTAGGCAGTAAGACTGATAAGAATGACAACTAGATAGGCATGAAAAAGTAGTCATAGGATTTATGTCAGCCAGGGAATTTCTTGCTTTTGGACACAGTTATACATACCAAATAAGGGTACCAGCGTTGTTGTAGAACAGTGATGGTGACTGACTGGAACATTGCTGTTGAAAAGTCCTGTTGCCAAAATGCACCAATAAGAGAAGTGTAGTTAGATACAGCCATGCCCAAATGAAGCAGGAAACCTAACAGGAAATAGCATAAATCAAGAAAAATGGGCTGAGGTCACAATTTCCTTCAGGACAGATTGTCAGAAAGGTCCTGTTCAGACTGCATTTGGTATCTGATTCAGACAGTCATGCCTTTTAATTGTTGCAAAAAGTCGTCTTAACAGTACTGGAGAGAAAAGAATTGTTAAGGCTGCTCTACTGTTGGGAACCTACTTCCCAGACACAGGTTGAAATTCAGGACAAGATTATTCAGAGTACTCATCAAGGATTTATGAAGGGTAAACTATGCTTGACCAGTTTGATAGATGTCTACAGTGTGATAACTAGCTCCATGGATGAGGAGAGAGCAGTGGATGTTGGTTATCTTGATTTTAGTATGTCTTTTCATGTTATTTTCTATAATATCCTCATAGGCAGGGAAGTGTGCTGTCATTAAAAGGGACTTCAACTAGAACTCTGCTGACAGGAACCTCATGGAGTTTAAGAAAGGGAAACGCCAAGTCCTGTTTCTGGAGGGGAATAACTCTATGCACTAATACGGGTTGGGGACTGACCAACTGGAAGCTGTTTTACAGAAGAGAACGTGTGGATCCCGGTGGAAAATGAGTTGACCATGAGACAGCAATGTACCCTTGCAACAAAGAAGGACAACAGCATCATGGGCTTAATTAGTATTGTGGTTTAACCCGGTAAGCAGCTAAACAACACATACAGCCATTGGCTCACCAGCCCTCCCAATGGGATGGGGGAGAGAATTGGCAAAAAGGTAAATCCTGTGGGTTAAGATAAAGACAGTTTAATAGGACAGAAAGGGATAATAACAATAATAGTAATAACAACAACAAGATTAATAATAATATACAAAACAAGTGACGCACAATGCAAAGGGCCTCAGAGGTAATTAACAGGGAAGGAGCATCTGAAACAGGGAGAGGCTGAGAGAGCTAGGACTCTTTAATCTGGATAAGACAGGTCTCAGGAGGTTATCTTATTAGAGTGTGTACGTATTTGATGGGACGGTGTAAAGATCGAGCCAGGCTCCTCTCAGTAGTGCCCAATAAATGGACAAAAGGCAATGGGCAGAAACTGAAATACAGAAAATCCATTTTCAACACAAGGAAAACAAGCGTTATTCTGAGGGCTGCCAAGCACTAGAATGGGTTGTCCAGACAGGTTATGAAGTGTTCATTGGTTGAAACTAGACACAGCTCTGAGGAATCTGCTTTATTTGAACCTGCTTTAAGGTCTTCAAGACCATGGACTTTGAGAGGTCCCTTCCAACCCCCATGATTCCTTCTTTTACTGCTATAAACAAAGAAAAAATTTTGCTTCATTTTTTTGTCCCAACAAGTACGTTGACTTCTTTCTCTAGCTGAAATGTAAATAAAATATTTGATATTTTAGACTATGGTATTTTTATTTAAAACATTAGATGGGTTTTTTTCTTCCTCAATGATTTATAGTCTGCTTGGAAAATTCTTTTATTGAAATGTTATGAAGGTGAGCCTGTTCCATATAATTCTATCATAACCCCATTACATGTTAACCAGAATACAACCTCTAAACAAAATTTAAAGTTATATTCCTTTGTATATTACTTCTCATTTTTACCATTCATTTCAGTTGTAAAATATGTGGCCTCCTGCCAGCATTATTGTGCCAACTTCCCATATGAATGTTAAGCAGGCAACAATGATGCACTATAATTACAGTGCTTGAAATGATTGGAAATAAATTGGCACTCTAATTATAGATGCATGAAAGAGGATTCGGTATATCACAGTCAGTCCATTAATTTCTAAAGTAGCTCAGACGATCCCACTATTTTAGTGACATTCGTTACTCACTGCTGCAACAAATCACTGCAAACAGGGGGACCCTGGAACGAGCAAGTTGAAGGACATTCGAAAATGAAAGAACTTAAAACATTCCATGTTACTTTGTGCCCCAAAGAGAAAATAACTTCCAAAAGCAATATTGAAGCATATTTGCTGCATTTTGAGAAAGAAAATGTTAACATATATTTTTGGTCTCTCCTGATGTCTTCAGTCAATTTACACAGTATTCCAGCTGAGCAGGGAAATAGTTTTATGGAAATCTGCACAGTAAGCACATCCACATTTCTACAGTGTACTACAAATATTTTAATGGGAAAGCCAGGACTGTAAATGTAAATACTACATGTTATGTTTGCTTATCTTAGCAGGCTGGTGCTCTCAGGATAACTCATTATTAAGTTGGTATTGGTAAACCAGCCCAGGTGAGATGAGAATTGGGCCTGTGATAAACACTCATGGTGAATTCAGTCTGTACAGCATCATCTTTAATATTTTCTGTGCACCTATTGATCCCCATTGTCCCTTTAGATCATCCTGAGCCTTAAAAGGCTTTGTTTTCCCCTGATCTTGTGCTGTGAAAGATTACTGTCAACCAGTCATTAGCTCAGTTTCTCTGAGGCAGCATCTGCAGTCAGCAGAATAATGGAAAAGGAGGAAGGAATAACATCACTGAAGGGTAGAGGAGGAATGAAGGCTGCGTCCATGCAGGCATCTACCAGTGGCCCTGTAGCTGGTCAAGGTGGGAGAATGGAGAAACACATGAGCTCCATTCTTCCAGGGTCCTTCATGCACTATACAATTCAGCCTCTCCAATTAATCAAACATAGTCTGAAAACTGAAACACTTTCAGTCTGTGCACTGGGTAGCAGAAAGAGCTGGTCACAGGAGAGCAACAACCCACATCCAGTAAGATGATGCTCTAGGCACTGGAAATAAAGACCAATATTTGAACACCCCAAACACTCCTCCAAATTTAAACCTTTCAATAGGTATTTCAAACTGGAATACATATTGGTAAAAGATACAACATTAACTTCGAAGAATGTCTAAAAATTAAATCTAGTAATTAATGCCAAGTCATCAAAGCTTGAAATTACAATTTAAATGTTAGTAATTACGCACTAATCCTTCAAAGATTTGAAATTATGTCATTCCAGATTAATAAAATAGTAATAAAACAAAAATTTTAACAGCTATTATATGTAGTCTCTTATTGGTTGATAGCCAGCTGAATATGAGTGAGCACTGTGCATAGGTGGCCAACAAGGCCAACAGCATCCTGGTTTGTATCAGGAATAGTGTGCCCAGAAGGACCAGGGCAGTGACCATCCCCCTGTACTGGGCACTGGTGTGACTGCACCTCAAATTCTGTGTCCAGTTTTGGACCCTCATGACAAGAAAGACCTTGAGGTGCTGAGGCGAGTTCAGAGAAGGGAATGGAGCTGGTGAGAGTCTGGAGCACAAGTGTGATGGGAGCGGCTGAGGGACCTGGGGCTGTTCAGCCTGGAGAAAAGGAGGCTGAGGGGAGACCTTATTGCTGTCTACAACTACCTGAAAGGAAGGTGGGTGTTGGTCTCTTCTCCCAAGTAGCAAGTGATAAGACAAGAGGACATGGCCTCAAGTTGCAACAGGGGAGGTTTAGATTGGACATTAGGAAAAAATTATTTGCACTGGAACAGGCTGCCCAGGGAAGTGGTGGAGTCACCATCCCTGGAGATGTTTAGAAGATTTGTCAGATAAGGTTCTTAGGGACATGGTTTTAGAGGTGGACTTGGCAGTGTTAGGTTAACAGTTGGACTTGGTGGTTTTGAGGGTCCAGAAGAACTAAATTTAAGCTTTTCTCTGTTACTATCTAGTTTTAAAATACATGCCATTATTCTGATTTCTTTCAAGAAATTTATATTTCATTCTCATAAACATATTATGCAAACCTGAAGTGCACATCAAGCACAAAGTTAGTATCACCATGCTCTGTGTAGACTTATTTAGATAACTATTGTAATATATTTTACCAAAAAACTGAACATAACTTGTAATTGTGACTACTGATCTTGTGCAGCACTCAAATGTGGCAGGGAAGAAAACTGGCATAAGATAGAAAGTCTGTTTTGTAAACTTTGTGTGAGAATTTGAAGGAAAAATTGAACTCAGATTAATAAATAATTCAATAGCAGAAATCCAAGTAATGCCTACAAATAAAGTTTCATAGGGAAAAAAAAAAAAAAAAAAAGTCAAAAATCTTGAAATCTTGCATGTCCATGATGAAATTCTAAGTCTGACTAGCAAATGAAACTTTATTGATCAGACTATATTGGATGTTTACCTCATACATAACAATTTTGTACAGTGGTGTAATAAAAACCACCAAAACTGACTACAAATTGTCTGGCAGATTCCAAAAAGCAGCTTTCATGAAGGAATCACCTTAATGGGGTTATGTAGACATCAGAATAAAATAGGGTTTTTTCCAATGTTTTCATCAGCTTTCTAAATAAACTGTAAACCCACTGCTTACAACACTAGCAGGAGGGACAGTGTGTTAAATTACACTGAAAAAGGATGTACAAATGAAGACTGCTTCAGAGCTTTTCACTAGGGATGTTTTAATGCAGCTGCACATGAAGATACTCATCAAGAAATAAGAAAAGCCACATTGATAGGAATGGGAGAGACTTTAAACAGAGAAGTTGTGTTTCTGAGAGACTGGGGATTCATCACCAAATGAGAAATGAAACATCAGTGTATTTACAAATCTGCTTTACAGCTTTGAGCCCTTCAAAATCTCAAGTTTGAGTCCAGCAGTTCAGCTCATCTCTCACAGAAGTCAGTGCAAAGTCCACAGTCAAATTTGTTGAGAATAGGAACAAGCCCAAAAGAATACTTTACAATTTTCGAAGTGCTGTACAAACATTAACTAATTGGACCTCTATCATTAGAAACTTCTTTGAGAGGGTAAAAAAGAAAGCGTCATCTTTTTAATAGTCTTTGCTTGCCCCAGCCTTTCACACTAAACCTAAAATCCCGTGACTAAAATGAAAAAGCTTTTTATTTTTAACATTTCATTCTCTCTTCCATCAACTTGGATCAATGTGTTTGGAGGAGGTCACTGTCAAACTACCAACTTTTCAGATGTACAATTTAAGGCTAATTAAAGGTTTGATAGAACTTTCTCAGTAAAATGAACTCATTCAAATAGGAGATAATTTAAGATCATTCACTAAGGACCTTTTATTCTTCCATACAGAACATAAAATTTTTATTTAGTCTTACAATAGAAATTAAACTTGATAAAAGAGGTGTGGGGTTTGTTCCAAATGTAGGGATTTATATAAAATGTGCAAGTTAATACCATCCTTTCCCAGTGGTGGTACTATGAAATATGTTTCTAGCAAACTCACAGAACTTAAATATACTATAGCTTTCTCAAAATACCTTTCAATCTTCTTACAATCTATAGACTTTTGTACTGTGTTAGTTTCCTTGCTAAAATCCAGAACTATTTGAAAAATTTCTATGGTCCTTATTAAAAGTGGTATTGCAGAGAAAAAAGCAATTACCGTATTACAGTTTGGTGGGTTTTGTTTATATCCTGGAAGGTCTTAAAACTTACACCAGGAAAATATTTAAATCTGAATGCTGCTAAACTCCACTAACGTCCCTGTTTGCTCACCTCCCTGCAAAACCAATTTGCAGTCTCCTATTTATTCAGCAGTCATCACCAAAATGCCTGACCCAGCATATTGCTTCTTTTCCAGATTGCTTATTTTGACTTCTGAGAAGCATTCTGTGTTGATTTTGAGAACCTATTCCTGATTTTTTATTAACCGCAAATTCCTATTCCCACACGCAAATGACATACGTTATCAGAGCATGTTGCAAGCCAGAATTTGAACCCTGTACTTGCTGGATACCAGTTATGTTGTTGTGATATGGTAACCACTGAGACCAGAGGTTTTTGGGGAATCTCTTCGGTACGAGGAAATAAGAAATCCTTGATGTTTGGTGAACATCTTGTGATATGCTGAACGATGTTGAGGATATGAGCGGATTTGGTTTGGCGGTGAAGCTGGAACAGTTTAAAAGCATTTGACTCCCTAGTGCTGGCTACTTTGTAGAGGGTAACCTTATGTCCTTCAGGTGGTAGCAGTCAAATCCATAGGACTCAAACTACTAACGGACAGAAGCAGGGAGCAAATAACAAAAAGAGGGTAATTTGTATATGACTTGGACAAGCACAGCATTTTTTGCAAGTCATGTGAACACATGACTCTGTCCCAAACAATGTCCCAGTAGCCAATACAGTGAGAATTCAGATGCAGCTTTGGTCAGACCAGTTTGTATGTTTTTACACTTACAAATGAAATACTGTACCCGTCCAGGAGAACACGATAAATCTGCACAGCCTAAATCAGTGCACAGTCAGCCAGATTATCATGCATCCCTTTTCACATTTTGTCTCTACTTTCTGTCATATTAAAGCGTTACATGTAAGAGCTGGTGTATCAGTGAAACAAGCAGAATTATACATTGGTACACATACAGTGTATGTTACATTATATGTAGGTAAAATACATGCATACGATTTTTTAAATATCTTTTGTAAACTGGCCAAATCTGGAAGTTTGCTCCTAAGCATCTGATCTTCTACTGGACTTACCAAGATCGTTCACTGTTAAGTGACAGTCTTGAGAGGCTTCTTCAGAGTCAACTTAAAATATACATACAATGCCTGTGCAACACTTAACCGTACAACAATTTAACTGGGTTCTCCTCTGTGCCAAAACAGTGGAATGAAACCTCCATTTCAGACCTTGCTTACAGCTTTCTGCTTTGCAACTGTAAAGCCTGTGTGGCATTGCTCTCATGAAGACTCATACTAAAATTCCCTCCTTCACTTCCTGGGAAAGACTTGGCCTACTGCTATTATAAGATATGCAGGAAGCAACATTTGCCAAGCATTATTAGTCTGGGACAAATGAGATATTCCATATCTCTGCCTCTGGACAAACTGGGCTTTTTTCATTCAGAAAATGTCTGGAATCCATGACGGAATTCTGTAGTTCAGGCTAGTCCCAAATATGGCAAATTTTGCTTTCTAAGTTTGTACATACACACTTAATGAGAGAATGAAATTGATGGTTTATTTGTTTTCAGCAAATTAAGTGAGAAGGATAAAAGAATTGCTAAGGACTATGTTACCCAAATTCTTTTCCAAAGAAAGTACAGGGTCTTCAACTTTTTAATTCAACTGAATTCCTCTAATTTCCCTCTTTTCTTCCCTGTCAGAAGTTAGGGCCTCATTCGTAGTACAGTCAAGCCAAGAAGGATCCCTCCATGGATTTCCATGCACGCGAAGTCCATTATTGCTGTGTTTGAGTGTCTTAACTGAACGTTTCCACCTAAAAGGTTGGGTTAGCTTCTATGGAGATCATTCACATTAGGCAAATCTCTGCATTTTGTAGACACTACCAGGACAGCAAGGGCATATTCTGAAGTACTCAGTAAAACTATTTACATTCCACCTCACAACTAAACACAACCAAGGAAATGTAATTTTGCAAACGCTAACACCTTACAGTTTTTTAATACAGCTCCCATATTTCAAGTACTCATCTGAGTCAAAGCTGAGCACTAAGCATTTTGAGGTTACAAGAAAAACATCAGTTTCTAAATCACTGAAGGATGACAGAATTTTAGACAAGATATATTTATTCACTGTTTCTAAGTATGCAGCTGTCATTAGCACTATGTATAATGAAGATATGAAGGCATGGGAAAATGATGCTCTGGTTCATGTGAAATCAGTGGCAGATGATTTGCAGTCCCCTGTTCTAAATACTACCACACATTACTTCTGATGAAGACATTTCAAATATTCAGCTGTGACTGCTTATTCGTTCCTTTCAAAAGTTTATGAAGTCCTTGATCTGGAGGTCAGTAAACAAATATGAGATCTGTAAGTGAGTTCAAATGCAGTGTAACGGGGAGTTAATTTTCACTGCCCTGTCTCCAGATTAATCAGGTGAGGACAAAGATGAATTAAACAATGTATTAACAGTCTGATATAGCAATGCAGAAGATATATTTATCTATCTTTGAAAACATCCATTCCAACAGCTTTATCTGAATTCATTTTCTCCAGTTGGAATAACACATGTAGTGAACTTGGTTCCTGAACATCAGATATATGGTCACCCACATTACACTCAGCAGCACTGAACAAACCAACAGAACAGTTTCTTCTGATGCTGGTTTTGCCTCAGCAAGAGAAAAGAGAGAATTAAGCAGATTTGCGATAGCTTATTTACTAAAGTGCCAAATGCCATCACAAACCAGAACTAATTTAATTTGATACACCTTCCAATCTCTACAAAACTCACTCAAGTGGAAAATAGCCTCTTTGGCTCAGGGATCAGGGGCAGACTGAGGACCTTCTGTGCTCTGCAACTACTGAAGCTGTAACGCTTCCCCAGTGCAAGTCGTTCAGCAGTTTTGTGAATGCCTAGTAAAGTCAGAGAACCAAAGAAATCAGCAATAGAAGGAGATGTACAGATTAATAATTTTTCAGAACTTCAAAGTTGTTGATTTTCCACCAGTCCTATAACTTTAACATTAGTCTAGATTACCTAGCACTTTTGCAAACCTGATCATTCATATAGGTGGTACAAAACAAAACAAAAAAAACACCACCACACCAAACCCACAACCTTGCACAACCTTTTTGCCTTTTTAAAAAACAATTCAAACATAGAAATTCCCTTCAGAGATGCTGCAATCCTCTATATATCCTTCTCATAAAGGGGGAAGCTGTGTCCCATTAGATACTGATGATCACACTGCAGACAGAGACCCTGAACCTAGCAGAGGAATTAAAACATTGGATGTTCATGCTTTGTGTTGAAACAAAATTTTCTTCATAGAGTATCACATTATTTAGTGAAAAGAAATTCTGATGGAAATCCTTTTAACCAGCTTTAGCTAAGGTATATAATCATCTGGTCCATTCCTGTAGCAGTTTGTGACTCCTAAATTCAAACTCCTCTACTTCACCAAACTGCAAGACAGCGCAATTTCAGGTCAGGCCACATTCTCCAAAGAAAACATGGCACTGTGGGAAGCAAATTAACATGGTTCCTGTGGTGCACTGGATGCTATGAGTATCAAATCCCCAGCTGGGAGGGCTGCTATTTCATATGTCAGCCTTCAATGGATGTTTCTTCCAATCTTCTTTGCTGTAGAGGGTCTTCAACATTTTGTTTGCAGGGGAGATAATTCTAACTTTTCTTTCCTGTTTGTCCTCCTTGTGTGCATCAAAATAAAGTGGTACGGCACCTAAATGCCTACAAAACAGCCTCAGCTCTGGGCATGAACAAGCACGAGTAGGAAATCAGTTCACAGAATCACAGAATGTTAGGGATTGGAAGGGACCTCAAAATATCATCCAGTCCAATCCCCCTGCCGGAGCAGTAACACTTAGATGAGGCTACTCAGGAATGTGTCCAGGCGGGTTCTGAAAGTCTCTTGGCCCTTGTGCCCAAGAAGGCCAATGGCACCTAGAGCGTATTAGAAGGGGGGTGGTTAGTAGGTCATGAGAGGTTCTCCTTCCCCTCTACTCCGCCCTGGTGAGGCCACACCTGGAATATTGTGTCCAGTTCTGGGCCCCTCAGTTCCAGAAGGACAGGGAACTGCTGGAGAGAGTCCAGTGCAGGGCAACAAAGATGATGAAGGGAGTGGAGCATCTCCCGTGTGAGGAAAGGCTGAGGGAGCTGGGGCTCTTTAGCTTGGAGGAGACTAAGGGGTGACCTTATTAATGTTTATAAATATATTAAGGGTGAGTGTCACAAGGATGGAGCCAGGCTCTTCTCAGTGACAAACAGTGGTAGGACAAGGAGTAGTGGGTTCAAACACAAGAGGTTCCACTTAAATTTGAGAAGGAACTTCTCAGTGAGGGTAACAGCCTGGAACAGGCTGCCCAGGGGGGTTGTGGAGTCTCCATCTCTTGAGACATTCAAAACCTGCCTGGACACCTTCCTGTGTGACCTCATCTGGGTGTTCCTGCTCCGGCAGGGGGATTGGACTGGATGAGCTTTTGAGGTCCCTTCCAATCCCTGACATTCTGGGATTCTGTGATACCTAAGAGCACCTATAGAGTACTAGCAACATGAAAGCAACTACCTAAAGAAACTACAAATATTTGTACTCTACCCTTCAAGTACTAAATAATATCACTAAAATCAATGGAAAAAAACTTTTATTTCAATATTTCTTCATATCATATTTAAAGGGAACAATTTTCATCACTTTAACATAATCTCATCAAGGTTGCAGCAGGTAGGAAGTGTTAATGGAGACAGCGCTGGAGTGAGATACATTCATATATTCTGACAATGCAGTGTGGAGTCTATAAACATTCCACCCTGCTCTTAACCCCAGAAATAGTTGTATTATTTCAGTTGTGTGAAATTATTTTACGTACATAGGACTTTAGTACTCCCTCTATCACTTGTTAAACATTTTTTAAAAAGAGAAAAACACTCCTTTTCTGGTGATTTGGGGTTTTTTTTAAAAAAAAGGGAGAAAGATTCTCAACAAACAAACAAAAAGCCCTTGAGCACTGATGTACTACCTGATGTCTATGTTGAAAATCTCCAGTTAAAAGGTCTTCTTTTTTCCATGTTCTATTCCATGTACATTCCAGGTACAAGAAAAAAATAAATATTTAAACCCAGCCCACTGGACAGAATGATTCTTTCTTTAAAGCTAGACTTTTCCACGTTGTGTAAATCCTTCTTTACCAGTATGATTTAATTATCCGTAGAAAGGAATAAGAGGAGTGATGTTCCTATTCTACAGCATGACATAATCACAATGGAACTAGAAATTGAAAGGATAAATCTTGTAATGAATGGTGACATGCTTTATATGTGTATAAGTACTACAGAAAAATGATATTAACATTCCTGAGTTTTAATATATTCTTGATCTTGATCCAGCTGAGAATTCAGAGGCTCAATTGCAATCTAATACCCTTCCAGAAATAGCACAAAATAAAACTCTGATGTCATTAACTTCCCCATGGGCACAGTAGTATGCCCAGATTCTTTATTTCTGGGGAGTTGACTAAAAGACTTAGAATATTACAAGAACTAGGCCAACCTGTGAGGGTAGATCCTGCAGCAAGCACATGTCTCATGCAGGTGATGGTATTGTATTTATGGAAGCCCTTAAATCATTCCCATGTGGTCCAAGCTGGTTTTTCACTTACAGAGTCAAGCTAACAGCAAATTGTCATCCTGTCCTTTATGGCACTTTGGAAATAAAGAGGAAAGAGAACCAAAGAAATGCTTATTATTCAATCACCTAGGAAAGAAGAAATAACCACATAGCACTTAACTCCCTGCATCAACATGAAACACCAAGTGAAGCCACACTGCAGAGTAAGCTGAAGCAATTTCCTTCCCCTTCACAGCCTGGAAGGAGCACATAAACTAAACCACAACTATAAGATATAATTGCCTGAGCAGAAACTCCTCAGGTCCCCCAAAACTCCAAAGAACACCAAGCCTCTGTTGAGACCAACACTGAAATTGAATTTCAGGCATCTGCTATGAGTGGTGCTGCATTTTACTCACAGCATCTCTTCAGCTACAAATTAGATGCAGCTGATTACCTGTTTGACACCAGGCAATGTGTCAACCTGGTGTGATCCTTCAGCTCTCACACTCCCACCACATGGTCTAACCCAGAAGGTGCATCCCATATGGGTTGATAAGAAGTTAAATAACCAACTGATTGGCTGTTGATGTATTTATTAGAAAAAACAGCTTGTGCGAATTCCTATCTCTGCCTCAATCATTTATTCAGCCACCAGTAAAAGGAAAAATTTATTATGTAATTTCTACCTTTCCCCTGCCTGTTATCCCATTGCCAACTCAGTCTGTATGGGGGGGCAGGTTCACTGCAGCAGGGATCTCCTCTCTGTAGCTGTGTCCATACTACCAAATAAAACAGGGGCTGGGGTCACTGTCTGCCTCTGAAGCCAAATGGCATCAATTAACATCCATCTACACTTCACAGCACTTGGCCCTGTGTCTCTTCTGGACTCCATGTGGTGTCCCCAGTTACTATTTTGCTCTTTTGCCGTCCAAAGCATCCAAAACAACACTGTCAGAGCCCACCACAGTAGAGAGTAAAAAGGTATGGATGTTGTATGTGTCCTGAGACACATCATGAAGGCATATAAAGATATTTGAGGGTCTAAGAGCTGCTGACCTAGTCCTGAAGGACTCTGTAGACTGGAGGGATCATGGACTTGTCCATACTGTTTACTAAGAATGGTCACTGGCAACTGGTCATTGTCTCATGCTGCACTAAATGGCATGAGCCAAACCCTCATTTTGGACAATTCACATAGGCTCATCCCCTAACCCTGTCTCATTTAGACTGTTATTTTATATAGCCTTATATTATTTTTATACTAATAGACTAAGCAGCGCCTGAGCTCGTTCTCTGGGCAACAGTAAGACAAGCTGGCACCATCTGGCAATGAATGCACTATTAAAATCCCCTTCTCTTCAAAAAAGGGTAGCCGTAGCAAAAACTACTTCAGGGAATGTTTTCTGGATTGTATTAATTCCTGAACCTCTTGAACTAGTTGGGATGCCTAAAACTGCACCAGAGGCTTCCTCACAGTTTAGCAGAATAGACAATCAAGTTGTATAGCTCTGGCCCATGACTTGTCTCTGTTTTAATTGCAGTCGAAGACTCCTGGCTCCAATTGCAATCTAATTTATAGCTACTGTGAGAGACGGTGGTGAGGGGACAGGGACAAAAAGGGAATTATTTAGTGTGTGGATGTCGCTTTTAGCAAAATTGTAAAAAAAAGCCAAACACCAATCTGCAGTCCTTCCAACATTTGGGGATAAATTTGTCAAATTCTTAAATTCATTATTCCTGCTCCTTAAGCACTGTGCCCCTATAAATTTTAATGCACTTCTTTTATATCAAAGGTATTTATTTGGTGTAAGTGATAAAATCACACATTTGGTAGCTTTGTAAATATACATTTGAAGAATGCTAGCTGTCATAAAATAACCAAGCTGTCAGCTTGCGAAGTCATAGTGAAGCAAGGTGGTTAACTGAAATGTGACTCCCATGAAGAATTTGTCACTCTGTATGTGGAGGCATCTGCTGCAAATACAGACTCTCAAGTCAACAGACACTTTGATCGCAGGATGATTTATGTCAGCAATCAAACGTCTGAGTGGTAACCACACATCTGTCACCAGGACAATGTGGCATAAAAGGGAATTTAATTGCTTTTGGATTATAAATAAAATGAACACTGCAGGAATAAATTATGAGATCACTGTTAATTTGTCGATTGTGCTATCAAGGGCAAGGGAAACTATTAGGCATAAAAAAACAAGTTATTTTTTGCTCCTATGAGCTGTAGTTAGGAATGTTTTAATAACAAACAGCAACAATCTTTTTTTGGTAGAAAAAAATGTCAGTGTTGATGAATCTGGCACGTCTGTTTCATATTTAATCAACTCTTGCAGGTGCTAATAGAGGTAACAATCTGGGATAAAGGACTTGTGAAAGTCAGCTATTAAAGATATATTTAACATGTATATCATATTCTCCTATTTTCTTCCTCCCACCTATTATTTAACACTTATGGCCTGAAAGAGAACCATTTCTGAGACAAAACAAGCTTTGTACTCACCACCTTATTTGTGTGCAATATCCAACCAAACTAGGGGTGTGCAGCATACCAGGATGATACAAACAACTGAAGAAACGCATCTATATTCCCTGTCTAGACAGTGGAGAGGGGTGTGGATCTCATCTGGACTATAGGACTATCTGGACCATATTTAGATAAATATCTGCATGTGTACAAGATGTCCAAGTTCCTGTTGCTGTCAATTGTAATTAAGGGTTTGATTCAGTTGCCGTAAGATGGTGTCCAGTGTCCTTTGGCTTGCTCTAGGGTACCTGAGATATCTGCACAGGGTTGGCAGAGATGACTCGTGACATCTTCCCTTCTGGATTAGCAGATGGACACAAGGCAGGATTCCCCAGGACACCACAATGACACCAGGTGCTGACATTAGGGAACTGAATCTGGCCCCTACTCGGTAAGGTCAATGCCATCTGATGGATGCATTCGACCCCCCTTAACCACACCAGCAGCAGGTTGGTCCAGGTTCCAAAGAAGGTAAAGGCCTGAGCTATAGACAAGCCAAGAACTCCTTTTAGGAAACCCACAAGGAAGCCAAACAACACACTGAATACCGTTAAGTTGTGGGTGCAAGGAGTCTCATGCAGACCTTCCCCAATGGATGCAATTTGAGTAGGAACCAACCACTTTATTCCATAAATATGACAACCTGAGTGAGCCTACCGTGAGCTCTCTCTGCTAGACAAGCGTGGCTGTAGGGCAATGATCTGTTATTCCTCACAGATCACTGAATGAGCCAAATTTAAATTTTACATTGATAGTTTAGCTTAAATAAGTATGTTTAAAATGGAATGAATCACTTAGAATTATAAGATCATGTGAAATTTAGTATACCGTCCTCTTGATGTTACTCAATAGCTAAATTCGCTGAAATCTTAAACTGAATCTTGTTAAGTTCCACTCATATTTACCAAACTTGTGTCTCCTTTAGCAAAATAAAGCAGTTATAGACCATCAACAGCTCCTCCATGATAAGTTCTGGTTTGTACCTTATTGAGCAAAATAGGATCCACTCAGACAAAATAACACCTTCAAGGCGAGCATGAAGTGGCTACAGACTCTCAACAGCATCTGCTGCCAAACAAAATAAGGGCCTGTCTGAAGACACTGAAAGAATCCAATGAGAAGGAAGAAGACCCCTTGTTCAAATATGACTACTGGACAGAATCATAGCATGAGGGGCAGGTAAATAGTCTCTAAGGGTACAATTTCCCAGGGACTTCTGTGTTTGGTTCAACACCTCTTTGAAGGCAACCAGGTCGAGCCAACCCTGCTGCTGTACTACTCCATTAAATTATTTATTCTATGAACTTTGATTTCTGAGAGTTTGCTTCAAGAGACCTGGGATCCAAACTTCAGAGTGACCTGGCACCAGACCCCTGGAGAGCAGGTAATCAGGTTGAGATGCAATACAATGAGACTGTGAAATCCTAGCCAAGTGATATAAAGAATAAGGTATGCACATACCTTTGGCCATAAACACATATAATCCCTTACGTATTTTTCCTTATCATTTGTGTCTCTTAGACATAAACCACTGACCAAGACTGGGACTAAGTTTGGATCCAGCCGTGCCTGTACTCCTCTCTGAGAAGGAGTTTAGAAAGCAAGGAGGTCCACTCTGAACTGTGTGACTCAACAGGAGGGTCTCACCCTACCTTTTTTCATCTCTTGTCCTGTTATAAATCATTCTAAAACAACTCATACCTGATTCTCCTTGTCATATTTCCTCTATGTAGTAATGGAGTGAACCTTGCCATCAAACTCTGTTAAGTCACACTTTTCTCTAAGTAGTTTAAACATCATTGCTCTGCAGTGTCCAAGCAGACCCTAAATCACTCATCTGTGACAGCCTATCACTTTAACCCTTGGCGTGGAAGGACCCCACATTTATTCTTCAGGTTCTTCAAAGAATTCTGAAAGGTCAAAAGCTTGTTTCTTGTGTGTGTTTCAAAGCTCATATAAGACTTCCACAATAGGCAGCTGGAATACAGCACAGTGTCCCTTCAAAGTACAACATAAGTGCCTTAGTTTCCCAGAGAGAAAAATAAATAAATAAACGCATATATTATACATATATATAAAAGAGAAAGAGCCAGGGAGAGTTGTATTTATCTCTTGCCACTGTGACTCTGGTCAGGTCACAGCAGTCCATCCTCCACTCTCCCTTGTTTTCATGTGTCTTTTCAATTTAAGCAATTTGGGATAGCCATCTTTCATAGAGAGTGTCTAGGCTCACAGGGCCCAGATCTCTGTTTCACATAGAAAGTGTAATGGCATAGTACTAATAGCAATAACAGTAATCACCTTCCCAGCAATTTTTATGGACTGATGAAATGTTTGCTGTAGGACCCAAGCCAAGTGAAATTTCATGTTAACTCTTGAGCCTGTACCAAGTGCCACTTACTATAATACACCATAGCACAATGTACAAGCATAGCTTAATTCTCATACGGTCCTTGAGAAAGAGGTAAATAATACAAGTGGTAGTGTGCACCAATAACCACTGATGGAAAGAGGTTAGAAGACTAGTCTATGGGGAATTATTCATTGTAAGGGACGTAGCTTCCTAATTTAACCCATTTTTGCTGCTCAGCAATGGCTGGCAACTAGGTTTGGGGCCTAATTCCACTTTCAAGCTGACTTAAGTGACACAGAAGCAGCAGTGAGTTGTCAGACTGCCTCAGGGAACATTGCTGTACAGTGTTTATGCTGTCTGGTATCAAAGGAGTACAAGGGGCCTATGCCATCTTCCTTCCCAAGAGCCTGTCTAAGATGTGAGACAAGGAAAGGATGTTATTTTCGCAGGTTGGTTTACTTTAACTCCTGTGCATAGCTGAACAAGTTGCTTTAGTTTGTGTGCAGAACCTTAGCTCTACCAAAATGTGGAGGAAGAAAAATTGTCTTCAAATCTTCTACAGTTGACTTTGTATATGATTATGAATTGATTATTTGCAGTGTATAGTTGCAATTACATTATGTCATGCTTTGTTTCTTATTCATCTTTAATAAGTGAATTATCAATACAAAGCACATCTATGTGAACTCTGGATCAGTCCCACCAAAGCCTATTTATTGAGTTCGGACAAAAGCCTGGATCTCTTAAGCAGAACTACTCTATCATCTCCAGAGGAAGAGTTTCTGAATATCAAAGCCGGTGCTACAAGAAGTGTGCAAGTAAGTGAATTAAAAGACTTCTAGAAATTAAGGGGCACAGAGGATCAGGTGAGGAGACAAGGCACTAGACACAGCTACTTTTAATATGATATAGAAATCTTAGAGGAAGATGTCTGTGGAAATGTGAGGCAACAGAAGATGCTATTGGAGACAAAATGCTGGGTCCAATAAGGAGCTGAAAGTACTGTGGGAGTACAAGGAAACTACAGAAAGGAAAAATGAGGATTAAGAGATCCAGAGGCCAGAGCACAGATGAGATCATGAAAAGCACTTGCTATGAATAAGTCTTCTGTCAATGTCCCCACCCTCAAGTCTCTTCGCATAAATACCTGCAACAAATAAATAATTGTAGTTTTAAATTGCGAAAAGGAGATTCAGAGCAGACATCTGAAGTTCATTCTAACAGGAAACACTATGAATAAGAACAAACTGCCTTGGAGCTTGGAGCTTGTCATGTCCCTGATGTTGAAAATACTTTAAAAAAAATGATCTGGAGTGACATAACATAACCAGCCTTCTCTGAACCAAGGGAATGAACGAAATGGTTTCCTGAGGTCCCTTCCTGAGTCTTGGCTAAGCCAGCCACAAATGGACACTAAGAGACTCTTTTCCTGCGTGACTGTTTTCCTGACACTGGTTCTGTTTTCTCCTGCAGATCCATCCAACCTCCACTGAAAGCCAGAGGTGAGAAAATCACCTGTGACACTTTTTCATTCTCCACTTTAATGATGGGAGCACAGCACTCTTAATCTTCTCCACAGATATTCTTTGCATCGCTCGTAGAGAGAAGTAGCTTGGCTCAATAACAACACCTTTTAAACCAAAGCATTTATCTTCAAGCACTGAGGTATTAGTAGGACCTCTGTCTTCACAGGATTTTAAATTTGTGAAGGGAATGCATTTATTCAGTTTTTTTCTTACTTGCTGGCCCTAATGAGTGATAATGATGTGAAGCATTATCAGCTGGATTGATGGAAGTATTTGGCAAGATTAATATCCCAAGCTATATAATAGGAGAAAACATCTGCAGTCCTCTCTATTTAGAATGGCAAGCTGAAAGTAGAAATTCTAGTGATCTCCCTATTATCTTTACCTGCCCAACAACAGAACTGTGAAATTTTGTAGTTAAGATGCCCCAAAAGGAACAGGCGGTATTTTTGAAGAAGTCCTTCCACTCCTCTTCTTCTTCCTTTCAGAATATTCAGACATAATAGCCCTACTTGCATTCATTTCTTGTTCTTGCTATACGACTTCTATGTGCCGAAGCTATTCAATGTTCACCTGGTGACAGAGACTGAAAAATGTTGCAGATGCACTTTTGAGAGGACTCTTTGGAGGATATGCAGGATCATATGAAGTTGTTACACGCAAGGGCTACCGTAGCCTCAGTCTCCCCAAAGAATGCGTAACCACTGCTTTGCCATGCTAGTGAGTATGTCTACTCCAACAGAAAACGCTGGAAAAGAGGTTAAACCTCCCTTTGCCTTGCCACCATTTCTGCATAGAGAGGAGCAAGACTGATTATAGCATGACAAAAAAAAAAGCAGTTGTCTGGGAACCAGAAGACCTCAAGTCGCCAGGAAAACCTGACAGAGAAAGCAAAGGCAAACAAACTCTGCATGGAAAAGTAGACTTGGTTTAAAAAATAATTATAATCCATGTGCCTCTGAGGCAGGACCTAGTAGTTATCTCTCCTTTCTGAAAATGCAGTAATTCACTGTTTGAAGTCACTTCTTGAGTAAAATTATAGGCCTAAAACTAATCAGCTGCCTTGTACCCTATAAGGACTTATGTTTTTCACATTGCTTGTACAGAGAACCTAGAGTAAGAATCTCAGATGGAGAACTCTGTGAGAAGAGAGGAATGCTATCCCTTTACCTTGACAGCTTTACTGCACAAAAGGTATCTGAGCTTTCAGGCATATAAAAGTTCAGGCATGGCTTCCAATAATTTATTTCTTAGACTTTGGGAGCTGTAACACACCTTAGTCCTGCACTCGTTCTGGAGATGGGACAAAATTTAGAAGGAGGAATGGGTTCTACTGTGATCTTTTTGCTTAAACTTCTTGTGATTTTGTTTAAACTTGATTCTGACATTCAGGCATAACTTCCTGATTAATATGATACATTTTTCCCAATTAAATTTTTCCCCAATTTAAAAAAAAAAAAAAAAAATCAGAAATTTTAGTTACTATGACCACCTTGTTATATTTCTATTATGCTGCCAGTGTCTGAATGATGATTTGCAGACTGTAAAGGGCTGAATGACTGAGTCCATTTTTACTTCTGTTTCTATAGCCAGACATCAGCAGGAAGACTTATAGTAACAGTGATCTGTGATAAGTGGATGGTGTCATTGATACGGCCATTTCCATGCTGAGTTCTTAAATAAGCAGCTCACTCATCACTCAGTCTAACAACAGCATGCCTAGGGAGGTCTTCAGACCACAGGCAAAGAACTTCCAGAGAGACCTGGGTTCCATTCTGTGATATAAAACACAGAGTGTTCAGTTCCAAGAATATCCCTGGTCAGATCTGAATCAATTCTGTGTCATCCACAGCTAAACATCTCTGAAAATTTAAAAAAAAAGGGACTGTAGAAGTTATAAAGATAGATCTGTTCCATGCAACCAGTTTTTGAAAGTTTAATGTTATTTCTCAGCTCACAGCACAAAAATGTGTTTTGAACTTCACTGAAGTCAAACATCCTAAAAGGAGTAATTAACCCCTGAAATCAGAATACTTGCACTTGGACTTCCCATCAGGTTCCCCACTGACTCTACCTATCTCACGGCCCTTTTAATTACTGCATTTTTAGCAACAGTCATAAGTGAACATTAAGGTTAAACATACAGACCAAAATCGAGGAGCTTTTAAATATGTGTTCAACTTGAAATGTAAAATAACAATAAACAGTTCTTGAGTTAAATCTATACTTAAGTTCTTCCCTAAATTACAGTAGAAACATATGCATATATGGTGATTAAAGACTTGGGAAATAGGGTTACATTATTAGAATTAATAAATATTTTATTATTACTTCACATTTCTGTAGCATTTTATTTCTTCAAAGCACCACACAGCACTGACAAACTAACACCCATGCAGAGAAGATGACACCAATGACACTGTGTTAGGCAACATTACAACTGTGACCCTCCAGGAACGCTACATAAATCACTTTATTTCCATCTTATGTTTTCCTAGGCAAGACACTTTAATGGGCATAATGCAGGAGAAGAATCCAGGGACAAATCTGCCTTGTGTTATACACAACTCCAGGAATTCAATAAGGAAAATTTATGATGTAACGTAGCTGTGCTTTAATTATGTGGCAGACTGAGCAGTTTATCAAGTGTCTTTCTAACAGCTAGAGATTCATGGAAGAAAATTCCACCAGCTTCCCTTTAGCTGTAAATATTATATCAATTTATCAGATGAAAGAACCACCACTCGCTCCTTTTTTTCTCCCATTACTTTGCAGAGGGACCAACAGCAATGTATTGAAGGAGATCTGGGGGTCTGCAAACACACTAGACATGTCTTGACATAGTTAAGAGGATGTAACATGTCAGAGGTCATGCTTGCAGGCATGAAAACAGCATCCAAAATAGGCAAGTCTTATTTTGATCATAAGCTCACACCCAAGCTTCAGCTAAAAATGTAAACAAAGCCAGGATTATAGAGCCAGAAGAAACTAACACAGTCTTCTAATGTGCTCTCTGAAGCATACAAATCCCAGAATGTTAATAATCCTTTTTTCATATGCAAAAACCTGCAATTCAATTAGCTGAAAGGCTTTAGAAAGACATCTCTTCTTGAGTTAAAGGCAGATATTTGTGATTTACAATAACCCTTAGCAAGGATCCAAAGGCTATTCAATCTTATCGACAAAACCAGTTTTGCATCTTACTTCTTATTTGAATATTTCCCATTTCAGTTGCCCGTTCATGTGGTGGTGTTCTACAAATACAGAAAGTGTTAGAAAAATAGAATACAGCCTCTGATTTGCTGCTGGTTTGACTCTTCTCAGCTTTTCACAATCATTTTTGAAGTAGGGACAGCAGAACTCACTGCAGTGTTCCTGTATAGGTTTAGTAAAATAATGCAGATAACTACCTTGACACTTGTGTCATTTCTACATATAATAATGCTTCAGTTGTCTTTGCCGTGACACCAGATGTGCAAGATAGACTTCTTCAAGATAGACTGTAAACCTCAATTCTGATAAAAGTAAGTTTTTTAGTCTTGCTTATAATACTTCAGAAAAGCCAAGTGAGTTTATATACCCTTTATTTCACTCATGATGGAGGCAGAGGAAGCGGGATTTCATAATAGAAAAGACTAGTAATCAGTGACTCACCCTAATCTCAGAAGTCAGGTTGCTGGAAAAGCAGTCTCATATGAAGTAGGCTGTTTCAGCCAAGTTATATATATATATATATATATATGTATATATATATATACATCTCAAAAAAAAAACATTGTGAGCAACTTTTCCATTTTCTCTGGGAGGACAGAAGGCATAAGGAAGTCACCAAGAACAATCAGAAGTAGTTCACAACAGCATGATGCTCCTGCCACCATCAAAGCAAAAATAATAGGTCATTAAACTCTCAAAGTGGAAAGATCCTGTACTGGTGACAGCTGCTCTATTGTGTAATGCACTGAGGAAGACACCATTAAGTGTAATTAAGCAAAAAGCCTAAAACATAAGGACAGAGACCTTTTTCCTTCTCAAGATGAAAACCCTCTGCGTACATACAAAATTACCACCCATCACGATCATCCTCTCGTTTTCCTCTTAGGATGACAGACAGATGTCCGACTGGCAGGGAGTACAAAGAGTATTACAGTTTCAATTTGCTCCACACTACCTCTTTCTAATCCCATTCATGCACTTTACTGTCATCTCATACTTTGCATGTGTTTCCCTGTTTCCCAGGCTGCTGCTTCTCCTCCTCATGCTTCCTATGAGTTTCTCCCATTTGCTTAAAAAGGATTCTTCCATGCCTGTCTGGCTGTTTTTTCTGTTTAGTCGAGAGAAAAGGAGGCTGAGGGGACATCTTATCACTCTCTACAACTACCTGAAAGGAGGTTGGAGCATGGAGGGTATCAGTATCCTCTCCCAAATAACAAGCAATAAGATAAAGGGAAATGGCCTAAAGTTGCACCAGGGGAGGTTTAGATTGAATATTAGGAAAAAGTTATTCACAGAAAGGGTTGTCAGGCATTGGAACAGGCTGTCCAGGGCAGTGGTGGAGTCACCATCCTTGGAGGGGTTTAAAAGATGTCCATGTAGCACTTAGGGACATGGTTCAGAGGTGGATTTGGCAGTGTTTGGTTAATGGTTGGACTCAATGACCTAAACAATTCTATAATTCTATAATCCTCCTTTATCTCCTATATATTCTTTCCATTCCCCGTTTTTTATACCTGACTTCTGCATGCTTGTTCTCTAATACTGGATTCAGTTCCTTGCTTAGCCTCTCTGCTCTCTGAAGAGGTGGGATTTCTTAGATTCCCTACTGCTGGCCAAATCAGGATCAGACATTTTTCCCTGTTTCCTGAACTGCCTGTCTTGCTTGAGGCTCTAGCGCTACTGATGTCCCACTGGTACCTCTCTGTTTGTCAGGACTTTGTTATATTTCTGATTGTTGATAAACAAAAGCAAGTTCAAGAGAGGGTCACCAAGATGATCAGGGGCTGAGGCACTTAGTCTGTGAGGAGACGCTGAGAGAACAAGAGAGGGTCACGTAACAGCAGCCTCCCAGTGCCTACAGAGAGGTCATGAAGGGGATAGAGTCAGGCTCTTCACTATAGTACATGGTGGCGTACCAAGAGGCTGCAGGCACAAATTGACACAAGAGATGTTCAGTCTGGGATATAAGGAGAAATTTTGCACCTCAAGGACAATCGAGCAGTGGAACAAGGGCCCAGAAGGGTCCTTGGTAGGGACCTCAGAGGGAATCTCAGTAGTTTTCAAGATCCAGCTGCATAAAGCCCTCAGAAATCTGTTCTGACCTAATTTCAAACAGGAGGTTGTACTAGAAACCTCCTGAGTCCCATTCTAACCTTAGTTATCCCATGATCCTATGATATCTTGTGCGATCTGCTCTGATGAACCTGCTTTAGCAGGTGGGTTGGACTAAATGGTCTCCAGAGGTCCTTTCCAACCCCAACCATTCTGTGATAACCTCCTTCAGTGACTAGCTCTTTAGTCAGAATAACAAAACCTGACATTTTTTTAGCTCTGGCAGTTCTTAATTGACGATCAGTTTAACTATAGGATAATCATGGCAAAATGGCAGCTAGGTGTACATAACACAAAAATACCTCCAGTGAGACCAACTGAAGCCACAGTGAAAAGTATCTTAAATAGATACCTTCTTCGCAAAACAACCAACCAATTTTGTCACACAGTTTTAAGCTGGAAAAAGTGTGGGCTTAGACTTACAAACCCTCCCATAAGGACAAGATATTGCCTATCTCTCACATTTCTCCCAAAGGCCTGTTCATTTAAGATATTGTAGATGAAATGAAAGTTCAGTTTCTTCTTCTACCAGAAGCAAAGCCATGCCTCTGGAAAACATCCTCATCAAGATGTAATCTAAGGTTGAATAGTGTGTTTGAGGGAAAATTTTAATTGGTTTGAAGCATGAAACATTGCATTAAACTTTTCTAGTCACCAAAATTGGATGTATTTCCACCTCATAATGAGCTTAATTATCAGTTTACAGTTTCACTACAGCTCTATTGACAGCTTGCACAAAGGAGAGGATGTCACTTGGCACCTTCTTACACTCCTAGCCTGCTGCATTGGAAAACTAGAATAAAAAATTTAAAAAAACCCAAAGCACAGCTCTGCTGAGTCTGGGCTAGTTCCCAGATAGCTCAGTCAGAAGGAAAGACTGTCTCCAAACTTCTCGACCTGTTGCTGCCTTCTCTCCACCTCCTTCTGCTTTGCTCTTGCTACAAACACAGATTCTCTGACTCAGTGAATAGTTGAACGAAATAGAACATTCTTCCAAAATAAAAACACACCCAAATAATTTGCTGACATCTGGAATTACAGTCATATGGGAAATGTTTAGCTTTCCTCAAAAATTGGGGTCTTTTTCAGGTTTCCTTTTGGTAAGGATTGACTCATATTTTTTTCCACGGATCAAGCCAAACAGATAAACTCTTTGCATGGCCCTAATCCAAACCTTTTATTTGAAATCACTTCCAATCATTTTCATTTTGGACTTTTCTGAAGCAAAAATCTGTTCTGAATTTTAAAGCAAGGGCAGGAATATTCAGGCAATTGAGAATATTTAAAAACAAAAAGAGCACGAGATAGATGAGAACAGTGCCCATCTGTAACTTGCCTTCCTTCCAAAGGAATGACATTTTTTCAATAAATACATTTTGATAAACACAATGTAGGCAGATCACCTAAAGCTTTGGTAAATTTTCATGGGGTTTTTTGGTAGAATCACTCAGATAATTTAGTTTGGAAAGGACCTCCAGAGGTCATCTGTTCCAATCCCTACACAAAATAGAGCCAGTTTGAGAAGGTTGCTCAGGGCCTTGTCCAATTGGCTTTTGAGTATCTCCAAGGACAGTGACTGTAAAACTTCTCTAAGACTCTGTTCCACTATTTGACCATGCTCTTGGTGGGAAAAACAAAACAAAACAAAGAAACAAAAAAGAGATCCTGATATATAATCAGAACTCCTCATGTTTCATCTCACGGCCATTCACTTTGATAATTTCATTGTGCATCTCTGATAAAAGTTCACTCTGTCTTCTCTACACCCTTTCTGAACACATATTTGTACACTGATGCTTCTCGCTCATCTGCTAAGCTCCTGTGCATACTGTGGTTTGTCTTTCTCACAAGGGCAGAATAGACTTCCGAGTATATTTTTTTTGGTTTTGTTCATTTTTTTTAAAGGGCAGTGGTCTGTAGTTTTTGTAATTATCTTAGTTCTAATCACTTTTATATGTGGATTCAAGTTAAAACACTTTTCACTACCCTTCTTAAGTTACAAATAATCACAGCTTCCTAACACAGTCCACTTCTATCTCTGACCTTCACAGAGAGAAGCTCTGAACTTAGTTCTTCTATTTATTTCAGAGGGGTCCTCATCAATTCTGACTTGAAATGCTTTGAAATCAAAGGATGGGAATAAAATGCTCCTTTCTGTGACAGTCATTCCATTACAAATTCTTTACAGCTTAAAGATACCTTGCTGAGGAACGGAAAAATGTAATTTACTTTGCATGACATCTTATTTAAACCTCTTAATATTATGCTTTTGGATCTTCCTGATCACTGAAGTCCTAATGATTCCCTGATTCCCTCTGCATGTATCCAAAGACATCATTCTTTTCTTTTTGGACAAAGGAAATCAGACTTACGACAGTATCAGTTTGAATAGTCAGCCTGCATATTAGAAACAATTCTTTAAAGCCTAACTTGCATCTTAGTGGGTATGTAAATAAAAATCTATCGTAGGCAAACAATTTTGTCCTATGCAGGAAAAATACTGTCTTCATGAGTGTGAGGTCAATGGATTCCCACAGTGCTGCTATTTTACAAGCTAGGTTTAATTAAGACCCAAAATTCCCCCTGGTTAGAATTATGGGTTGCCTATATTTTACTTATCTTCAGTCTTTAGCTGTTTACCATCCAGTCTATGCTGTTTATGTCTCTAGTCAATGGCAGTAGGTAGGGTAGCTCATTCAAAGAAGATAATTCCCCTAGTATGAGATTAATCACCTTCAACACATTCATACTGACTATGGACAGAGCCAAAATGGACCAATTTAGCCCAGATGCTGTTATGGGAGATTCTGCCTTCTATCCCTGTTAATGAGGATGTGCCTGGCTTTGCCTATTGCTTGAATCCAGTTTTGAGTCCATGGGTGCTATCAGAATTTTAAAATAAGAGCAAGCCATGACAGTCTAATTATGAAACCCTTGGAATAGCATCTGGAGTTTTGAGGTACAACCTTCCCTCCCTTCTCCCCTTGGGATGCCAAAGTCTGTTGATGGGCAGCTTTAGAGAGTCCTGCACACTCTCTCTCACTTCCCCAACCAGCTTATTGAAATAAACAAAGTCCCTATTTGAAAGCAGATGTGATCTGTTTCACCATGCAGAAATCAATCAGGCATTTTCCATACATAGCTACAAAACTTGTCAATGTATGTATATAGATTGTTATATTGATAATAAACATGCATTTGAACTTGAGGCCCCCAGCCTGCAGTGTTGGTAGCTGCTCCCAGGGATCAAACATCTTCTCTTGACAGGGTGCTTTGTCTGGAAAGCAAGGCAACAGACTTTTTTTCTGAAAGTATGGGTAGAAATACAAAGATAATAGTTATTTTCAAAGAAAGATGGTCATACAAGTGAACTCAATCAGCTTGCATATGGTTACATAGACAATGCCCTCAGACATATGGTGTGAACTGAGGAGCTGTCATATGCAGAGACAGGAGTTGGGACTCAATCATCCTTGTGGGTCCCTTCCAGCTCAGGACATTCTGTCATTCTATGATTCTACATCTTAAAAAAATTAAAAACAGCTCTGAAAGTAAGGACTAAAAGGGTGAATGTGTATCGCTTTTCCTTCTCCAGAAACCACTGGAGACCAGACTAGAGCTGTATCTAAACTAATATCCAAGCAAAGTGGATGCAAAGACTTGAGAAGAGTCTTGGCCTCACACCAGATGGACCATAAAGCAAGGACAACTGCCATACGAGTGTCAGAAGGTTCCCACAATGGCAGATTGACAGGGTCAGCAAAATCTGTCCTGTGATCTTCTCCCAGGGTCCATTCTCGGCTGAGAGGTTTATGTTACCAGGAAGTAAATGAGCTCCCAAGATAATCCTATGGGGAGACTGGGTCCATTCTTCCTGACTGAGCCACTGAGGTAATACAGGCAACAGGTCACCCCAGCCATAGGAAGGAAGATGAAGAACTCCAGAGATTCACTTTGCTCCTCTTCCCTGCGTCAGCAAGGGTGGAAACAGGCACAAACCCAAGCTGGTCACACAAGGGATGAAGTCCACAAATATCCAGTATTGGAGTATGGTATCTACTCGAAGTCTCTGGAAAAGGAGAGTCTGTCACTGCCACTGAAATTGTCCATTTTATTGAGAGGTTTTGAGCAAACCCTTCATGTAGACACAGATCTGAAGCTCTAAACTTCATATGCACCACAGAAGAAATGAAAATCAGGTATCGTCATAGAACTTTTAAATCAAGTTCCCTAAAGAGGTTAAATATTTAGAATAAGAAAAAAAAAATAACCAATCACATTAATTTCTCAGAGAACAGCACCTGAAGAGTAGCAAAAAATTCAACAATTTCATCAGCAGGACTGATAATATTGAGACAGATTCACCCAAAGCTTAGGAACTGACAACAGTACAGTGGGATTGAGTGCACCCTCAGCAAGTTTGCTGATGAACCGTGTGGTGCGGTTGACATGCTGGAGGGAAGGGATGTCATCCAGAGGGACTTGGACAGGCTGGAGAGGTGGGCCCATGCAAACGTCATGAAGTTCAAAAAGGCCAAGTGCACGGTCTCGCACGAGTCAGGGCAATTCCAAACACAAATACAGCCTGGGTGGAGAATGGATTAAGAGCAGCGCTGAGGAGAAGGACGTGGAGGTGTTGGTTGGTGAGAAGCTCAACATGAGCTGGCAACACGTGACTGCAGCCCAGAACGCCAACTGTATTCCAGACTGCATCAAAAGACGTGTGGCCAGAAGGTCGAAGGAGGTGATTCTGCCCCTCTGCTCTGCTCACCTGAGACCCACCTGCAGTTCTGCATCCAGCTCTGGGACCCTTGACATAAAGACATGGAGCTGTTGGAGCAAGTCCAGAGGAGGCCACAAAGATGATCAGAGGGCTGGAACACCTTTCTTGTGAAGAGAGACTGAGAGGGTTGGGGTTGTTCAGTTTGGAGAAAAGAAGACTGCATGGAGACCTTACAGCAGCCTTCCAGTATCTGAAGGGGACCTACAAGAAAGCTGGAGAGGTACTTTTTACAAGGGCACGTAGTAATAGGACAAAGGTTAATGATTTTAAACTGAAAGAGTGGAGATTTAGATGAGATAGAAGGAAGACGTTCTTTGCCATGAGGGTGGTGAGGCACTGGAACAGGCTGCCCAGAGAAGCTGTGGATGCCCCATCCCTGGAAGTGTTCAAGGCCAGGCTGGATGAGGTTTTGAGCAACCTGGTCTAGTGGAGGGTGTCCCTGCCCATGGCAGGGGGGTTGGACTGGATGTTCTTTAAGGCACCTTCCAACCCAAACTATTCCATGACTGATTCTATGATGTTGCTTAAAAGCTTAATGGAGAGGTGGTATTTTTTCTGTAATTTTATTATGGATGAACTAAACAACAGAAGTTTCTCTGGTATTAATGCACTGCATGAGAGCTCTCAGGGTTTCAGTTGTCTGCTTGGGCTCATTTGAGACATCCTGTGAGACCTGGAGCAACTCACCTGAGCTGTTTTTAATGTGTAGATGTTACAGCCTTTTCTCATTCAGGACTGCAGGGACTAAGTCCAGATATCCTGTCCTGGGGAAGGTATGCATAACTGACTAGGTAAAATTATTGCAAATTGTTCACCTGAAATCTCAAGCAGATAATAGTATATAATATTTGCAAATAATCAGGTTTTATTTCCAAAGTGGAGGTAAACTTGAGTTAATTTTTGTTTCTTATGCTGCTATATTTATACAGCTTGTACCTTTTTTCTCTTTATTCCCCCATAGGGCACGCATATAAAACATTTACATTAAACCGAAAAAATCTGTGGTTGCTTTATTAACATCAAATTCACTTCTACAGAATCCACTTAATTAAAACTCTGCCCGGAAGACTGCTTCACAATTCATGGACATCTCAACCATCCTTTAAGCAGGATAAAAAGCAGTGAAACAGCAATATTTTTAAGTATATTGCAAATATGTAGGTATTGGTAGTAATTCAAGCTTTCTTGCTAATAACATGGGTCCAAAACTACTGCCTCTGTGGGAGCCATTACTATTCAAGCAACATTGTGCAGTGTAATTCATTTTGAATTGCTATTGTACCAGGAATTATTTCAATTTCAATTCTGTTCGTGCTGCAAACTTGGCACTTCAGTTAGGTTATGTGCATAAAAGCGACAGTACATATGTAAAAGAAATGGGAAGATTTTCAAATGAATAGTGCATTAGCCTCACCAGCTGTAATAGGAAGAGAGTCAGCTCTGAGATCAACATGGGTTGGAGCCAGAGAGCATAGAGTGCTCTCAAAGAAATCATTAAATGACCTTCCTGTCCAGACAGTGTCTCTGCATTGACCAGGTGTCCCTGAAATTTTAACGAGAACTGTTTCAAAATAAGTCCTTAAGTTAGTGACAAAAAACATCTCCTATTTTCCATAATGAAGGAAAGGAAAGACTGAGCACTACCAGTCTGCACCCCTTTTAATGTGACCATTTTAAGAAAATCATATAAAAATATGCAAAAATAGTTGCCACTGCTAGATTTTGCAAACTTATGAAAAGCATGAATTCCCATTAAAGATGCTTTGAGCTGTTGCCCCAGTCCTCCTGCAGTCAGTACAAATTCTCCTGGCAGCTGGATGAAAACCCAGGTCACGGCTAGCACATAAAAACAACTGTAGCACAGCAGTTCTAGTTGGTCTTCAAGGCACTAAAACATTACAGGGGAAGAAGGAGAGGAAGAGGTGAGCCAAGGGTAAAGAAAAGTGGTTCATATTAGACCTAATTCTGTGTTACCTGAGAGCTGTATTGATGCTAGACATAAGAAAATGTACCTTCCTGGACTAGTTATAAGGCTTCAGAAAGTGCAAAAGCAGTGGTTTGGATGGCAGAAAGCTTTATATATATCCAAATATATATACATAAAGCAAAAGACCCTTGGCTCCCTGTGAGCTTTCTACTCTGGAATAAGCTTGCTTGAATAATCTTAATAAATAAATAAAATCAATATAATGGACTTTCACTTTGGTTAAACAACAGGTAGTCCTGGTTAGAGGGAAAAAATCAAACAGATGTGGATACATATTGCCCCATATATAGTGGCAGTCATGCTGCACCCTCAGCAACAGTTAGTATCAGGCAATGCTTTTCCAAGTGTTAAAAACACAAAAACAGGGCTGTGATGTTAAGTTTCATCACATTCCAAGTGTCTTAGGAAGGACCACTTCTATATTGGTAGAAATTCCCATTGGAGAAGATCACTTCAGGTATTTTCCCCAAATAAAGTGCTTGAACTTTCACTTAGTGAGTTTTATGACTGTGGGAATAAGACATGACTTTAACCAGGGTCGGGATGAACATTGCCTTGTGCTGGCACTCAGTACAGCCTCAGGCAATGCAGTGTGAAATCAGTACATATGAACTCAAGTATAGTTGCATTTGTATTGTCCAGGGGCTAATTTATACTTTCTTCTTGTTTTCTTTTTGACTAACGGTCCACAGCAAGCTGCAGGAAGAAATTCAAAGCAACAGCAGGATGGTCATCTTCAGGTGAATTTTAATGGTTCACACTGAAATTCTGCTGTCAATATATCTTTACCTGCAGGCTTTTACATTAAAATGTTTTTTGCAGAGATGCAAAAGTAATACTCACTAATAAGTAGACCACCAGATGTCCTTCACAGCTAGGTCTGTACTTGACATATATCCACAGCACAGTTTGCCATTAGCCCATGTGACAGACCCAGCTGACTGTTGAAACAGCTCTTTTTGGGGAAGTAGAAACACAGAGTGAGAGACCGGAGAGCCAGGCTGTCACCCAGAGCCCCACTTTGGAAGGGAATATTATTTTTCATGTCATTACCTTGCTGTGTTAGAAGCAAATGGGAAAACCTGTGTTAGTGGCAGCAGCCACACTTGCTACTCTGGCCTGTCCCCTTCATCTGAGACACACTTAGGACCCAGAGGGAAGAGCCTGGGACATTCGAATGCAAGAAACTTAAAAGAGATCAGCATTAAAAAAATGATTGAGATGTGGCATGTTGTGAAGCAGTGGGACAGGCTGCCCAGGGCAGTGGTGCAGTCACCATCCCTGGAGGTGTTTAAAAGACATACAGACAAGTTTCTTAGGGACATGGTTTAGTGCTAGAGTTAGTTTATGGTTGGACTTGATGGTCTTAAGGGTCTTTTCCA
Organism: Columba livia; assembly: GCF_036013475.1. Lineage (NCBI taxonomy): Eukaryota > Metazoa > Chordata > Aves > Columbiformes > Columbidae > Columba > Columba livia. The sequence goes on from NC_088602.1 coordinate 7,395,132, forward strand.
ACCAAAATGATTCTATGATTCTCTGTGGGGTTTTTTTGCCCTGTATGACCAAGAAGTCAAGCATTCCCAAACTGGAATGCAGTCTCCAGCAAGGAGCTTGGAAGAAATGTTAGACTCTGCTTGGCTGCTTTTCTTGTGGCTATGAGGGACCATCAGTTGGTCTGGGAGGGACCATTTTGCAGGTGTCTGCATCACTTCAATTTATCTCAATACATAAAAAAATTAACATATCGACCAAAAATTAATGTCCTCGTGTTCATCCACTAGGTATGTTTAAATTTACTCTTTTAATTCTTTCTTATATTTTCCACCACATAAAATCAGGGTGTGAAAAATGTCTTTACTGGAAGAGAAACATGGCCAAATTTCCTGTGCTTAACTTGTAGGAGAGTCTAATGCAAGCTTTCAATCTCAGTCGCTTCTATGAATAGCTGCGAAATTGTCATAAAAACTGTCCCAAGGCAGTAAGGTTGCATGGTAATGGTAGTATTAGTCTGCACTTGTTTGAAAAGGGCTGTCAGCAGCACTTTGACATTGCATAGTCAGAAGTGGACCAATATTCCAAATGAAATACTTTCAAGATCGTGTTTGCTCATCTTTTTACCCATTCTTTCTTCCCCTGGCAATCAGCAAATTTCTTCCCTTTTGCCCTTGTACCTCAACTGTGGAAACCCTCCACACTTCCTACTTGGAAACATGAGGGTGTCAAGGTCTGCACAGAGACAGATGGAAGACCATTCATATTCAATGTCAGGCTTCTGCTTTTATTCACTAACACAGGTTTTCCCTTTGCTTCTAACACAGCAAGGTAATGACATGAAAAATAATATTCCCTTCCAAAGTTAACAAGCTGGGTATGCATCTATTATTCTTCTATTGTTCTACCATTCTTTTAGCCCCTCTTTTTGCAGAACCTCATTTTGGAACATACAAAACTTGACAGCACCCTATTCATGACATATAAAGGTCAACGTTTCTAGAAGTAATTATATTCCAAATAAAAAATGCTGAAGTCAAAAAGCCCTAACTTTCCTTTAAGTAAATGTCTTACCTACACATTTAGCAGTGAATCACTGAACTCGGTTTCTTTCAATACATTTGGCAATAAATTGTGGGTTCAGCCTCTGTGTGTCTGACAAACCTTCTTCTGTCTCCTTCTGTCTGAGAGGAGATTCTCCCAGCTGACAGTAATTCACTTCTTTAGCCCCAGAAGTCCATGATTCAGCCCTCAGAAGACAAAAATTGCCTCCTCAGACAATGAATGCTCAGTTCTAAATTTGAACTGCTCTGGGTCTCTATTGTTTGAAAGAGCTTCACGAACCAGGATGAAGTTTGTAATCCTTTGCTCAGTCAGGGCTCTGTGTCTGTTCCTTGGCTAATCTGTGTCATTTACAGCTAATAGTTTCGGAATATGGTCAAGCCCGGGAGCTTTGTTAGTCAAGATGCAGTCACCAATAATAGTGATGCCAACTGACATCTGCACATTCAACATGTATTCTAAATCTGCTGTTATCTTAAACGTGCCATGGTGACCTTTCTTCATGTCAGTTCTTAACTAGTCACCAAACCACTTCCTTGTCATCAGGGATTAGTTCAATAGACAATTCAAGTAAGCTTCAAACTTTATCCACTTTTTACTTACAAAGAGCAAAATAATATTGCAACTTTTTTTTTAGTTGGAAAAATCTCAATTTGGAGTTATAAGTCACAAATGATTTCACAGTTTTTGTTCAAACTTTATAAAGAAAATTCACCTTCAGGCACCACTTAATCATAGGGACGTTGTACTCAAAAAGGAAGAGAATTTTTTGAAACATATCTGTTTGAATGTAATAGCAGCACCACTGGTGCCAGTTGATATACATTGTTACAGAATTTCATTAAGCCAAGGTCTCAAGCATAATATTTCATAACGAGCCTGAATTTGTTGCAAAATCAGTAGTTATCTTTTGTGGAACACATTCAGCTTTTCACAGAGAAACAGATATAGAATAGAATTACTAGAAAGTTCCTTTAAATCTTACCAGGAAGAGAACCTGTTCCTTAGGAATCATGCCCCACAGACAGTGCACAGAGCATAAAGAATGGTAGAGTTAAATCGAAGGCGAAAAAGAGTCACTATTTTCCCAATTATTAAAAGAGATAAACAGTATTTTTTTACCTTGCCTGACTGCCAGTTATACCAAATATCAAGCTTTCCAGTTTCCTTAGGCTAAAGAAGGAATCAGTGTTAAATAACGGTATCCAGGGAAACAAAACAACCTAGATACGACATTAATTCCCTGATGTCTCTGGAGGTAATGTCCAAGCTCCCAGCATGGTGACCAGAGACCTTAAGCCAGCTGACCCCTCCAAAAGGAAATTGTGAGTAATTGTACACCAGCCCACAAAGTTTTCATTCAGAAAGAAAATAAAAGATTGGAAGTGATAGAACACACGGTCTAAGAGAATCTGTTGCTTAATAATACATGAAGATGAACCTCTTAAGGATAGTTTAATTTCCCCTAGTTTTAGCTGTCTAAAATTCAGGTACAAGCCTAAAGAAGGATTTCTTTATTGACAGAGGAGAAAGGTCAGTGCTTTGGTAGGCAATTTAACCCATCCCAAGTTTGCTGTCATCAGAACTCTTCCAGAGTAGAATTCACTGCCAACACAATGGGATTTGGATTGTATGTCCAAGCAGGATGGTACAAAGGACCAACGTTTTTCAAAACTACTCTGGAGACAGACTATTGAACAGCATCTTTTCTAAATGAACACCGGGTTTTAAAAAATTTCCATTGAAAATTCAAAAAAAAAAGTGATATTTAGCAAAAGTAGAACGGGAAAGGAATTAGAAAGGAAATAAAATGTTCACAAGTTTTTGATCATTTGTGTTCAGTTCAGTTCAAACGCTGAGTAAAAGCAGACACGATGTCTCTCCAGTTCAGTCAGAAACACAGGATTGGGATCCAACCATCCCTAATCACGGAACACAATGTAAAAGCTATCCAGTCCCAAAGGACCTGCAGAGCATCCTCACCAACCTGTTTGCCTCTGCATTCCCATATACAAGAGACCACCAGAAACTTCAGATCTATCAAGAAAAGTGCCATTATACTCACTGTGTTGTGGTGCTGTCAGACGTTTAAGGGCAGGTGTGGATAATTGAGAGGAACGTCTCTAATGGACAGGCCAGGGAAGCAGAAGTTGCTTATCCTGGGCTTCATTCCTTATTCTGGCACTGATATGCTAAATCATTTTTCTTTCAAAGCCTTTGTTCCCTTTCATAAAATGAATATAGATACACCACTACCGCTCAGCAATGCCTCACAGGGATATTTCTTGTGAGTTGCAATTAAGCAATGTCTGCAAAGTATATTGTGATAATACCAAGGAAGCTGATATATGAAAGCAAAACACCTCTGTGAAGCACCAGGCAGCCAAAAATTGAATGGTTTATAGATGTATCAAAAACAGGTCTTAAAAACTGAAATGTCTGTTGTCCGAAAGATAATTCATGTTTCACAGTTTATCTCCAGTCATTTTCACTTTATCCTGTGAAAAAGATTTTGAATGCAAGAGAAATATATTATACACACATCGCTCTAAAGTAATATGCAACCAGGCATCAGGGTTCATCTAATTTGTTAAGAAAACTATTTGCTACCTATTGGTGTGAAAATCATGTTTACTGCTTATATTGCCTGAGGCAAAACACAGAGATTCAAAGTTAATTTTCTTTCATAAATAAAATATCACAAAAATCTTCACTGTGCTGTACTTTGAGCACAGGCTTGAGTGTTGGTGTACGGATGCCATCTACTGATGGCATTTGCCATCATTCTCTGCCAAATATCCCCGCAATCCAGTTAAGTGACTGTGTATATGTTTCAGAATGCTGATTATGTCTAATGTATCTTCTTTTTTCACTTTCTGGGATGCAGTGTACAAAGCTATTTTTCTCTGTCTTCAAATAGTATCGCTGCTATTAAATATGTGGTACTTACGGAAGCACAACCTCTCCCACTCAGCAATGGACTAATGCAGACAAAGAAACCTGAATACTAACTGCACCACAAAAAGAAACAAACACATGAATGCTTCAGAAGATTAATACATAAGGCCATTATATTAAAGAACAGCTCAGTAAATTGTATTTATGAACGCAGGCATTGTGATTTATAAGGCATGAAACTAAGCCCTGATTTGAATTCCCCATTATGATGCACACTGTGTTTACATAGGCTGGGAACCAGCAAAGCTCTTGAACATTTGGATAATTTTAAGGAGTCAATAATTCCATTTATTTGAACCACACTACTCACCACCTAAAAGCAAAATGCGTATTTTCAGGCTAGGCTCTGAGTAATTGGAACTTTATATAATAAGGCAGAATAGTTCCTTTTAATGCCAAACTACTAAGCAACAGTCATTGAACACATTTTTCTAGGAGATTATCCCCCCCAAAAATAGTCTTTTATACCTTTTAAATGGGAAAATTTATTTCTCATTACAGCATATAAGGGAAATCTGTTTGCAACCACCATAGGACAGGGATGTCTACCATGGTCCTCTTCTTTGGGGTGGTTCAATCTGATGTATGACACCAGATCCTAATGTAAGGAGAGCCTTCAGACCACATGAACATGTAAATGCCCTCAACTTTTGAGTGTAAATATTCAGATATCATGCAGAATAAAAACACAAATGTGTGAAGTGCTAAGTATCTTTGGTAAAATGTCTTCAGCCCTCCAGCGAGAAAAGGGAATCTTAAAACTATCCACATGGCACTCAATCACTGAATCCAATCAAGGTCCTAAGTTCAAAAAGTCTTTTCCTTTGGAGCCAAAAGGAAATACTGCGTAGCATTTCTGGTTGAGTGTAACCAAGTAATTCCCTAAAAGCAAGACTAACACAGCCTTATCAGTATTGAGCAGAGCTGAAGGAAAAAAAAAAAAGAAAGATAAGACGTTGGACCTCAAAAATAAGAGAAACCCTGAGATCACACAGCACCAAGAAAAATCTGAGATGTACAAAAACTCAGGCTGATTTATAAAGATTAAGTCTTTGTCTGATGAACTCACCTGCACTTTTTCAAGGATATAACAGAGAGCAGACAAGGATAACATGCTCAAGGTAATCTAATTTGATTAGAGAGTCATTTGATGAAGAACTACACAGTAGGATGGTTAAGTACAGAAAATTCCTGACATTGTCCTTGAATATTTGGAGGACAGTAGGCATATTTTAACATAGGGTTATGGTCCATGGGGGAAGGAAATTGCAAATGAAACCCTGTAGGGCCACTGTAGGCTTAAACTGCTTCCAGATAAATCAACAGAAAAATGCAATTAGAGAAAAAGTTAAATCTCTTAAAGGAAATTTAATCTGTGCAGGACAGAAGTCCACAACTGTGACTAGGAACCAGCTAATGCTTAGACAATTGCATTCACATACCTGTTCTAAAAGACAAGAGAAATATATCTGTATTGCAAACATATTCTGAATTTCAACATGTTCAAAAGAGAATCCATATGGTCCTAAAAGACCTGTACTTTTTCAGAGGAGGTATGTGCTCTAATTTGAACATGAGATAGTCATGAGACCTGATAATGGAACTTCAACATATTTAGACATTGGTACCATCAATGTGGAACGAAAACCTATTTGAATGATCAAAAAAAAAGTGTTTCTCAAAGTGCTGAATGGATATATTGCAGTGTGAAAAATAATAGAAAAATAGGTATTTACTTAAAGAATTGACCTGTAGAAATTATATTTATAGAACTGCCAAAATATTAAAGGCTGAAGTGAAAGACAATTAAATAGCAACTTCTGAAACTATAATACTAGAGTCAAACTCAAGAAGTAATTAGGCAAAAGGTGATCAAATTTTGTTCACAATGGAGACAGGACACTTCACACAATGTAAGCACCAATGATAATGAACAAGTTATTCTCAAATTTGGAAAAAATGTCGGTTTTCAGATCTCATGTGGGTCTGTCAGCTTATCGTTACAGTATGACAATGCTTAATATATGAGTCTCCTAAGCCATAGTAAAGATTTCTTGGCTCTTACTTTCCCATTATGAGTCTAATCGGCAAATGTGAGAAAGAGGGATAAAATAATTCCTCTGATTTCCTCAGGTGTGGTTCATTGGTAAATAGGAACTCAAAGTTATAGGCAGGTTCTTCCATATTTTTGAAAGGCAATTTCTTATAGGGCTAATTGGACCAATTCTGACAAGACAGGTTTTCCTCAAAATGGACTGTTGCATCAGTCCAATTCACAGCAATTTTACTGATGCTTCCTGTAGTTCCATTGACTGGATTCCAAACTGTAGCAAAATAAAACTGGGGGATTTTTGAACTCACAGAACAGAATCTTTTTCCAACAGTCTAGAACAAAAAAATCTTATAAGCCAGTCAACTCCATGATCAAAAAAATCCACAAGTAATTCTTTGTTTCGGTATAAACATTTGCACTATCCCACACATAGCCAGTTGCCAATATGAAATATTTCCTTTCTAGTTACTATCAAAGCATTTTAAAATTAAAACTGGTGCATTCTACTTCTATATCAGATGTCGTTTTCACAGCAGCAGAGGCTCTTGCCAAATCGTCCATGTGAAATACCAACTTACAGCTTTTTGTTTCTTTTGAGAATGTTTCTTCTGAGACTTAAAACATCTGCTTGTCTTTCTAAGGTCACTGGCATAGTCAGGCAGGTAGATCTGTATTCTTTCACACTAATGTTATGGTCAGCTGGCCTGGGTGAGCTCCTTCCTCATTTTCTCAGTTTCTAGTTAGAACCAGGTGTCTTCCAAATCTTATTCTCTGAGCAGTGCATTAGAAAAAGTCGAGGAACATTGGTTGGCATGGTTTTAATTTTGTTTTGATGCACCTATTGCTTTACCTGAAAGAAATAAAGCATGTTGGATGGCAGGTAAGAGTAGCTGCTTTAAAAGAGCTTGTAAACATTCTGCAGTCTAATCACTGCAAAGCTTTTGTCTTTGCCAAATATTTCATTAAGCATTTTTAACAGGCCTGTTTTGCTTGTCCTGCATAAATAAAGTGGTATTTTATGTGCTGCTTTAAGTAATGGGGCATATATATTCTGTAACTAGATAGAGTTCCCTTGGGGAAATACCAGGTAGCTTCATAGTAATCACATTTCCCTAAGAGTACTTGGTAATTACTAATTATTCTTAATGAGATCAAAAGTAATTGCTATGTAACCTTCAACCATGGTTTAGACATTGAGAAATAATGTATGTCATCATAATTTACTCTTTAATTGCAACTACCTTGCTATTGCATGCATTTTACTATGTTGCTATATGTTTGGTAGTTACCAAGCAAATAAAAAGTCATCTGGTCATATTTATAGCCCAGATCACTTCCTTCTATGTAAGCAGTTGCAAGAGAGACGAAGTTCACCATTAGATTCCACATTAGAAGAGCATTTGCAATTGTGATTCTGCTGCATCCCATTGAACAGATGAGATTTGCAGGCACGAACAAGCAGGGCGTGAGGCCACCAGCTACTTCTGCTCAGGGACCTGCAGGGGACAGTCTACATTACAGATCTATTATGGAGGCACCCCAAAAGTCAATTCAGGCACTCAACAGGCTCTGAACAGAGTTTATTTTAACCAGAGCTGTTGAACAGAAACCAATTACAAAAGGGGTTTATCCAAAATTATTCAGCATTCCAGTAACATTACACAACACAGGTTCAGACACTAGTTAGAAGTTAAAGTACTACACAACCAGCTCAAATCTCCAGGGGATCAGATTCCAAAACTCTAGAGTGATGATTCAAAATGCACATCTTACCACTCTATGGCAAAGTGAGGCTCCTCAAAGTTACCCAGATCACTTACCAGGTCAGTAAAGTGTCTCAGTCCCCAGGGAATGTGCCTTAGGTGGCCAGACTAAGGACAAAGAGCCTTTGGCTGCCCCAAGGAAGACCAGCTCAAATGGGGTTTTGGATAGGCTCCATTTATACCCTAGTTGAATCTGAATCATTTATGGTAGATGTCCAGAAACTTCTCTCAACCAAGGCATCTCATTGGTCAAAGACCCTGTCTGTCTGCCAAGGGGTGTATGCATGACCATAGTGGTCCTTGAGCCTGGAAGCTTCTGTTGGTCTCAGGGGGCAGAGGGTGCATCTGCCTTCAGGTATGACCCAGGTACCCCTGGTGCAATGGGAAACTGCTGGTATCTCTAGTGGGAACTGTATGAGAACCTATATTTTCTTGTTTCAACCAGTCACTTAATTGGCAAAAGGATACATGTTATTGTATTGTGTCATTTGATTTCTTACGGCCCAGATATATTTATGATCTGAGTTTGCAGCATAGACATGTACAATATCGTGACAATATAGAAGACAATATAGTCTTCTGCATGCTGCTTATTCTACTGAAAGTTTTCTCAAAGCTTTGAAAACTGGCCCTCTTGATGGTTTTGACATGCTTTCTTTTGCCTTTGATGCTTCATCTGGACCTTTAATCCTTCTTTCTTCTCAGCTGTCTCTGATGTACTCCATTCCTCACATCCCTTCACATCAAATTATTATTTTTTTTTTAATTCTGGTCCTTCCATAATTTATACTTAACACACCTACTGAATCTGTGGTATATCAGAAGGTCAGCTCTCTTACTTTTGCTGGCCAAAGGTCTCAGTCACACATCTTCCTCTTCTCTTTCATCCTTTTTCCCTGTGTCACAACTAACAAGTATAAAATAATCTTTCCATCAAAAACAGAAAAGTCACCATAGTGCTTATATTCAAAGCAAGCCAGTAGCTCATACAGTGATACTAGAAATAAATAAGCTGCTTCTAAAATTTTGCCCAATCTGTTTCTGTTTTATTTTCCTTGATCCAATGAAAGTGGGGTGTATTTTTTATCTCATCTGCCCGTTATGGATTATATTTTAGACTGGAAGCTCTCTGCAGAAAGGGTTGTCATTTATGATATGCCTCTACGGGTCAATACAACCTTGATGACCAAAACCTAATCCAATTGTAGATTTTCCATAGCCTTGCATTGATGATTTGGTAATTCTTATCAATATCAGACAATATCATTGTCATCCACAAGAATACAACAAAAGGCCCTCAGCACAGATCACATAACAAAATAATTTGAGATGTTTTCTTCTTATACTTTTCTTTCATTTTCTCTTCTGAACTCAGTTATCTATTATTTTCTATAATCTGCTAAATTTCAAGGAGCTGCTTTGATCTATGTATATCTACATATATTTTCCCACTGCTACTGTTTTATTATTAGCTTTGTACACTTTCATGTGTCTTTATCTATCAAGTCTAATACCAAAGATGATACTGTATAAACTCTCTAGACAAAATAAATATTAGTCAGTAGGTTCACAAGGAGTCTTCAGGAGAGGAGAACCCTGGGAAAGACAAAATTCTGATTCATCTTCTTCTAAACACATGTTTAAAATAGGTCAGCTGAATTATCTGGAGGTGATTATCTTTCCCAGGGAACTTCAGAGGGAATCAGGAAAATTAATTTAGGCTGGATAGTTAACTTTCAGACAGTTATATGGGGGGGGTTGGGGAAGGTATTTATTTTACCTGAGAGAAGGTGATATCCCTTAAAAGCCGTATTGGTAAAGACATTATGCTAATGATTAGCTCAAGAAAGATCTTTGTCTCGGAATCTTTAAAAAGGTAGGAAAATGTTGGTTTGGAAAATAGAAATTGCATATTACAGTTTTATGCTGCCAGAATGGGCTTAATAAGTGAGATTTTTGAGCTGCTCATGTGCTGGAGGAATTGTGGTTCAGGTGGTGCGAGTCCCAGAGCAGCCCCCAGTCCCATGATGTCCTACAGCAGTCTGGGTCCGCTGCATTGCTTTCCACTTGAATGAGCAGGCTTTGTCAGAAATAAGCAGAGTTGCTTATTTTCAGCATAAACCACCTAACAGTAGGACTGGGCAAACAATCTTTGCATGCAAATCAATTGTAGCCAGATTTCATGCAGCAAGGAAATCCCAGCCCATCCAAAGCCTTCACTTTTGTAATCTCCTGGAGTGTTTTGAATCAGTTTATGGCAGCTTCACGCAATTTTCATGACATTAACTGCTGTAAAGTGAGCTAAAAGCACTACAGAAATGACCGCACCAAATCAGCTGAGGGTAAGAATATAATATTCAGAGGAGTGTTGCAGTCATAAAGAGCCCTGATCTACAGCTGCCCAGCTGCTTCTTTGAGAAAATTACAACCCTCCATAATATCATGTGCGTCAGTGCCTTGTCCCCTTTTGCTGCTGAGGCATGCTGCTTTGATATTAAAAACTACCTTTATTTGAGATCTGCAGAATTAATCAAGGAAAAATTCCTTTACCAGCCTCCTTCTCAGGGAGAAAAAGTCTGTGTGTTTCAGCAGCCTTTAGCAAAAGATGAAAATAACCATTTAAGATGTGGGAAGTTGAGCTCTTACCCTCCAGAAATCTAAACACGAGGAATAGCTTACTAGGATTTTGTTTTATAAAACTTTGCTGTTTCCTTCACTTTCCCTTAGGCTTCTGTCACCTAAAGCAGGGCAAAAATAAATGGAGTGACCCCTACTCTCCCCAGGGAAGAGAAAGGGAGAAGGGGAGAAGGAAGAAAGATTTACAAGTCTGAAAATTAAAATAGTTTTACTAATAATAGAAATATAGTAAAATATATTAAACCAATATCAAAACTCCCAGATGATCACAGAATTGTGTGCAGCGGGGGCTGTGCCACACCAGGCGCTGCAGGGTGGACACCAGGAGGTCCTGGACTGGACTCAGCAGTAGACGGGAACTGGATTCAGGGATGCATGGTCTGCAATCGGGATCAGAATTACAGGCAGGACAGGTAGGGTCATCTTCAGGTGCTGGCCATGAACGAAGAGACCGAGACCCTCATGATCCCTCACCTTCAAACTATGACGTGTAGGGCATGCAATACCTCATCGGTCAATTTGGGTCACCTGTTCTGTCCACCCCTCCATACAATCATGACTTTACAAGCCCTCATCTGTGGAACAAAAAGGATTTACTAATGACCTTGGCTACTATAGAAATAAGTATAAACATACACCTTTTGTGCAATCCATTTCTACCAGCAGCTCAGTAAAACTGTAAACAGCAGGTGTTATCAGCTCTGGAGTAAACACTGTCTGAAAAACACATAGCAAACTTGAGAAAAGTGCAGTTAGGGTTAGAAGGAACATAACTGAAAGGAAAATTCACTAAAAGAGAATTGGTCATGTTTAGCCAAAACCAGGACAATTTCCGTGTCGCTAAGTATTTCAAATCAGTGACCTTCTGATAGGAGTAAACTCTGACACCACCACCTACATTTCCATTTTAGACTAACTTAAATGACCATTGGAATTTTAACTTTTTTCTCTATTGAGATGACTTGTTTCTCTGTTTTGAGACTCTTACATTATATTCATGATGTTAAACTAGGCTCAGTGCAAGGTTCAGAATATGGGTTGGGGCAATCCCCAGTAATAACACAGGCTGGGGGAACAAGGGATTGAGATCTACTGGATGAAAAGTTCAACATGACCCGGCAATGTATACTTGCAACCCAGAAAGCAAACCATATCCTGGGCTGCGTCAGAAGAAGTGTGGCCAGCAGGTCAAGGAGGTGATTCTGCCCCTCTGCTCCGCTCTGGTGAGACCCCACCTGCAGTCCTGTGTCCAGCTCTGGAGCCCTCAGTGCAGGAAAGACATGGACCTGCTGGAGAGGGGTCAGAGGAGCCACAGAAATGATCAGAGGCTGGAACAGCTCTGCTGGGAGGACAGGCTGAGAGAGTTGGGGTTGCTCAGCCTGGAGAAGAGAAGACTCCAGGAAGACCTTATTGTGGCCTTTCAGTGCTTAAAGGGGGCCTATGTGAAATATGGGGACAGACATTTTAGCAGGGCCTGTTGCAATAAAAGAAGAGGTGATGGTTTTAAACTAAAGGAGCAGAGATTCAGGCCAGACATGAGGAAGAAATTTTTTACACTGAGGTTGGTGAAACCCTGTCCCAGGTTGCCCAGAGAGGTGGTGGATGAACCATCCCTGGAGACATCCCAGGCCAGGCTGGACAGGGCTCTGAGCAACCTGATCTGGGTGAAGATGTCCCTGCTCATGGCAGGGGTTGGATTGGTCCCTTACAACCCAAACTATTCTATGATTCTATGGTTCTATGATTCTCTGATTTTACTCATTTCTGGGAAGTCCTGTGTAAAGTACAAGGGGCTGTTGTTACACCTCCCTGAAGAAACAGCTGTTTACAGAGTGTTGTATTATTTGATGTCATCATTGCTGCCTTTTATCATTATATGTTGGCGCCCCTAGTGTCAATCTGTGCACATTTATAGATATACCACAATATAATACATCCTCTGCAATTGGTATAATTTTGCCCTTTCTCATATTGAAGTATCTAAATCGAAACAGCTGCTTCAGCCCAACACTGTAAAACACTGTGAAATGTAGAAACAGAAATCAGAGAGCTTTCACTGGAATGTTCCATCCGAAACAAGGAACAAATGTATCATGGCGTAAGTGTGACTTTTTATTAGACATTACTGTTCAGGACAAGAATGTGTTCTTCAAAAGGAAGCAGCATCACATGCCATTCCCTTCTTCATTCTGCATGTTCACAGTGCTGTGATGTTGATCATTAGCAGAAGGTCCACGATGCTGCAGTAGTGCAGCTGGCTGAGACTTATTAACAGGAACCTTTGTTTCTGTTAATAAAAGCTTATTATTTCTGGATCGTTTATGCTCCAGTGTCAGTAGCATATATACAGACAACAGTCATTCGCTATATTTCTGTGCTAGAAAGCATGACAAAAGTTGGGATAGAACTTAAAATCAAGGGGCATTTTCTCTGCTTATGGGGACGTATTTTTTGGCTGGTGGACAGAAAATGAACAAGGATCAGCTGATTTTGCTGTTTTTCATGATCTAGACTAGTTGTGCTATGCATTTCAGACAGACCAAATGGTTATTTCTTGTGTTTGGCAGCAAATCCTTGAGGAAGAGAGTCAGGGAACTTGCTCAGGGGGAAGCCTTGGAAGGAATTTAAGAGTAAATCCAAAATTGCTGCTCAGACAAGAGCCTTTCCTTTCCACTCTCTAGTACTGACGTTCTTACTGCTATCACAGCAAATAAATGATAAACAAGTTGCTTCTACAAAAGAGACGCATGGGAATTAGGATATTTAAATCACCCAGCTGTCCACAGGGACCTCATTAGTACCCAGTTTGCCTATGAAAATACCATATTTCAGAAAGCCTTCGTGTCATTACCTCACATGCAATACAAACACTGCTCTGCCGTGACGCTACATGAACCCCAGAAAACCTGTTGCAGACAGACTGGGTTTCTCACAGAGCAAGAAAGAGGCTTGAAAAGTGACAGAATACCTGAAATGGTAGCAAGCAAAATAGAGCCTGATTCCACCCATTTCTACTTTTTCAAGGGGTCTTTTCTTACAGAGCTGGATGCAGTGACCCCGAAAAAACTCCTTATTCACTTAATAACTGACCACTTATTTTAAAGAATATATTTCTTGGTCTTATAAATTAAAATTATATAAAATATGGCTAACACTATTTTTAATTCCTTTATTTCAGAATCTTGAAAAGTTGCCTTTAAACAATGAAACACCTTTTTCAAAGGTGACTCTTCGTGGGTTAAGTCCATTGCCATTGCTACACAAGTGCTAACTGACTTCTTAAGAAAATCCTGAGAGAGACAGAGCTAATCCTGATTCTTTTGGCTTTCCTTCTTTATCACTCAGAAATGAAAATTAAAGACATATTCGCATGCAGAAGGAATAGAAACTAGCTGCTGTTCAGTGACCACCAAACACTTTCAAAATTCTCATCCTAACTTCTCATTTGAAATAAATCTTGTCTTCAAAACTTTTCATGCTATAACATTTTCAGTCTAATGAATAATTCTAGTTATGAAATGGGAGTCCAGAATAACTTACAAGTAAATTAAAGATTTAGGGAGATGAGTATATATCATGTGAAATGAACTTTCCTCCATCCCCCACACTATTGGTGTAGATATGCTTATAAAGCATGTTTTTATCTTCCTTTTCCCTGGATAACTTTTAAAGAATGGGGCAGAAGATTGAGATCTAGTTTCATCTCTGCTGTAGTGGAACATCCGAGTATTGGCAGCATGACACTAGCTAGCAGACCACTGCTGTGGACTCCATCTAATCTGACTTCAGCCATCTAAAAATCATCTATCTACTTCAATTAGGTGATCTGTATTTATAGGACAGAGAAGTGGGCTTCTGAAGTGTGACTCCAACCTCTTCTCCGTGACACCCAGCTTAGGACAAGATGAACCATCCTCTTCAGCTACTTATCTCCCACTGACAAGAAAAACTAAATAGCTTGCAGAGACATCCATATTTCTAGGCAGGTGAGATGAATCTCAGCCTGCCTGTTCGTTCACAGTAGATTTAACTTGTGCAATTTCCTGAGTGATACAATATCATGCCTGGATTTGCATTTCCAAGCTTGAGGATTGTACAATAAAATGCAAAAGGGGGGCTTTGATGAAATCACTTCAAAAGAGCTTTAAAGAGTTTGAATTATTTTTCCTGCCACTAACCTCCCTTGATTTCCCACCAAGACCCATGAAACTTGAAAAGGCTGCCTATCTCTTCTGCATGCTTAATATATTCCTCTCCCCTCCAAAGCATCTGTATCATATGCAGAGACAAATGTGTTTTTATAAACAATTCAGCAGTCAGCAGGAGGTGAGATGATAGCTTGCTGGTGAGGCACCAGTTAAAGACAAGATATTCCAACATTATAGGAGGTGAAGTCAGATGAGCCTGACTCCAGGAGGGTTTTGATTTTTATCTTAATAGTTCTCCATCCCTGCATGGCTTTGACTAAAGCATCATGAGAAAATAGAGAGAAAAAGCAGCAGTGTGGGACAAGAACTTTGTTTTAGTATTGTGCTGTGGGAAGGATTTGATCCAGAAGCTGTTACAGTTTATCTGGTCTGCTGGCCAC
Source organism: Columba livia (assembly GCF_036013475.1). Lineage (NCBI taxonomy): Eukaryota > Metazoa > Chordata > Aves > Columbiformes > Columbidae > Columba > Columba livia. The sequence continues at coordinate 7,410,170 of NC_088602.1, forward strand.
CAGAAGAGTTGGAGGTTGTATAATGAACAATTGATGCCTGTCACCTTTTTTAGATTTGTTCTCTGGTCTGTCATGCTAATAATCCTACCAAAAAAAAAAAAAAAACAAATCAAAAACTGTATACCAGGCTGCATCAAAAGCAGCGTGATCAACAGGTCGAGGGAGGTGATTCTGCCCCTCTGATCTGGTGAGAACCCACCTGGAGTTCTGAGTCCAGCTCTGGGGCCTCCAATAAAAGAACATGGACCTGTTTGAGTGAGTTGAGAGGAGGCCACAAAGGTGATCAGAGGCTGGAACACCTCTCCTGTGAAGACAGACTGAGAGAGTTGGGGGTTGTTCAGCCTGGAGAAGAGAAGGCTCTGCAGAGACCTTGAACAGCCTAAAGCTGAGAGAGCTGGAAAGGGACTTTTTACAAGGGCATGTAGTGACAGGACAAGGGGTAATGGCTTTAAACTGGAAGAGGGGAGATTTAGATGAGATAGAAGGAAGACGTTCTTTGCCATGAGGGTGGTGAGGCACTGGAACAGGCTGCCCAGAGAAGCTGTGGATGCCCCATCCCTGGAAGTGTTCAAAGCCAGGTTGGACGGGGCTTTGAGCAACCTGGTCCAGTGGAAGGTGTCCCTGTCCGCAGCAGAGGGGTTGGACTGGATGTTCGTTAAGCTTCATTCCAACCCAAACCATTCCATTATATTATGATTCTATGATTTATATGTCTGTCATATTCGCAGTATCCTAAGCCTGACAGAACAAGCCAGAAAACAAATGTTGAAAACAATACCTTGGAGAGAACTTCAAAGACTCTATTCTTTAACAAACCATGCCATGCAATTTACATGTTTATTTAAACTCTGTGTGCGTGTGTGTGTGTGTGTGTGTGTGTCCCATGAAGCATTTACTTCATCCTATTGGTGAAACATTTATTCTTTCGTATTTACATTTTCACGACTAACAGCCACACAAATATCCTTTGTCAAACTACTGCCAGAAAGATTCACTTCACAGTTTTCTGACACCCTTGACACCCAACATCAGTACATCTTCTTCATGTCTTCTAAAACCATTCTGGTCCCAGAAATTAATGAGATTTTAGTGCTATGCAAACCTAAGCCAAAATAAAACCCTTAAAAAATACTAAATATGTCAGTCATTTTTACTCAATTTGTAATACATCCATTGACTCCACTTTCACTACATTTTGACTACAGCTCCTAACAAGCTTGATCTCTTCTACTGTACATATACCATTACTGTCCACAAAAATCCTTACCATTTCAAGTAGTAATTAAGAATAAAAACCTAAAAAATGAGAATGAGATGTGTGCGGGTTTGGGGTTTTTTTTTGTTGATTTGTTTGTTTGTTCGGGGGTTTTTTTGTGTGTTTGGGGTTTTTTTTGTATGTTTGGGGGTTTTTTGTTGTTTTGGTTTTTTTTTAATTCCAGCCTGGACCTCTAAATTCATCCCTGAACATCCCTCATTAGCACTGAGGAAGAAAAGGTGTATTACAGTATTCTAACTGCTATTCCTCTCTGGTCTTATATAGACAATTCTCAAAGGACTTCAGGGGACTTACTGACATTAATGCCACTGCAAACAAGAGAAAAGCAAATGCTGTTTTTCTTCAAACAACCTTTTTCTTCAAAGCTGTAGCTCTGAGTTCAGCACTTTACAAAGATAAACAGCTTAGTTACTGATAAAGGCAGTGGTGTTTGCTTGGGTGGGAAAGAAATGAGACCGGTGAGAACAAACATCAAGCCAGTTTAGCCACTTAGTTTTAATCCTATTATCTCTTCCACTCATTCTTCTCTGCAGCAAGATAACAGTTTCTACTAAAAAATAATCCAAGCTGTGATTTCCTCTATCATAGTCAGGATAACACAGGATTTCTGTGCTACTTAAATGGGACTCGGCCCAGATTTCAAAAAAGCAGGTGGGACTTTGGTGGCATAAAGCCTGGTGCTGCAAGATTTGCTGCCACCTTACAAGAGATTAAGTGACCAGAACAGAGTGATGCGCTAACAAGGAAACGGTTGGAAGGTGAAGGCACCGAGTTAGGCCTGAGAAAGCTCTTGATTCAGCTCTCTGTCACCAGAGTGTCCTTGGGGAAATCACCTGATGTCATCCTACAAATAGACAAGTGCAACAGTCATGCAGGGTAATCATTTAAAAGGGCTCTATTCTTGCTAAAATAAACAAGCTTTTTATTATATCTGTTACTTAAAGAGCCATTTCAGGTTCAAACATTTCAGCCACGTAGACATAGGCTGATTATTATTTTTCTGGTGTTTTTCCAAGCAGTTCCCTGTTAGCATCTGCGCTTTTTCTTCAGAAATCTGCTGATGGAACTTTAAACATACAAGGCATCTCTGTGATTTCTTGTTGGAAGTATCTGTTGATTTCTATCACATTACTCTTGCCCTTCAAAGTTGTGTGGTAAAAGCTTTTGCTTGGGTCTCAGAGCCCTCCAATATGGTACCCACTGCTCCTTAGTTTCCCCTCTGTCAAATGTGTATTCTAATACATATTCTTCCAATTACAGTTGCTTGCACATATGTGGACTGCAAATTCTTTCAGGCAAGGTCTCTTCCTCTTACTCAATGACGGAATGGAGATGTGAAAGTAACCCTAATTTTGGTTGATCTTGTGCCACTTGTACTTTAATACAAATCATAAAATACAAGCAATACTTATTAAATTACCTTTAAACTCCTACAGGCAGATAGTAATGTGAGGGTAAACTAACAAAGTGAGAATCACTGTGAAATTCAAAATTAATATACATCCCAAATATTGAATGGGGCAGAGAAACTTGAAAAGTCCCGATGGGAGAAGAGATTTGCTGAGGCCTGGTACAATCTGATGATAAAGCATAGCAAACGTAGATGCCATGTGCAACAGCAACTGAGGCATTTGTAGGCAATTTATCAGAAATATATTGGCAAAAATGAAGGGGATTCACAGAATGGCAGTTAAAATAATTAGAGGGTGGGAAGGATTGATTTTCTAAGAAAGATTAAAAGAACTAGCTACAACCTAGATAGCCTTAGTAAGAGGGAATAGGGTAGAATAATAAGAAATTCAACTGCTTGTCATAGCTGATGTTGGTGCGTTCTGCAGAATTTCTAAATAGGACACGTATATTTTAAAACACCCATGCAGCACAGACAATAATATGCTTTCATTGCCAGGGGCTGAAAATGTTTCAGGGCTTAAAATGTCTTTCTTGTTCTAAATCTGACAAGGGCCCCACACAGTGAAATCCTTTGGAGGTATCAATGTGGCCTCTTTCCTATGCCAGTTATGCCCATTTGAAACCAGTCAACACAGAGACCAGAGATGGGTTTGCAGAGATTTGTAACAAGAATAATAAGCTTGATGTTCATGCAGTATGAATGCAAATGTGTGTGAGCCACGAAGAAGCAGAAAAACAAATATTTGCCCAAAAGGGCAAAGCAAGGCAAGGCAAGACAAGGCAAAAGGGCGAAACAAGGCAATGCAAGGCAAAAGGACAAAGCAAGGCAAGGCAAGGCAAGGCAAAAGGGCAAAACAAGGCAAGGCAAAAGGGCAAACCAAGGCAAGGCAAGGCAAGGCAAAAGGGCAAAGCAAGGCAAGGCAAGGCAAAAGGGCAAAGCAAGGCAAGGCAAGGCAAAAGGGCAAAGCAAGGCAAGGCAAGGCAAGGCAAGGCATGGCAAAAGGGCAAAGCAAGGCAAGGCAAGGCATGGCAAAAGGGCAAAGCAAGGCAAGGCAAGGCCAGGCAAAAGGGCAAAGAAAGGCAAGGCAAGGCAAAAGGGCCTGTATTGATAACTCTTTGGCCTGTATTGATAACAAACACCATTCCTGAGGCACTGCTCCCAGGACACTATTCCTGGATGCCCAGTTGAGGAATTTGGTGTTGATGTGACTCCCACAAGGCTTTTCCTCTGATAAAAGCACAGCACAAATGATCCGTCAATGAAAAATATTGCATCCTAATACCAGGAAGATGGCAAACTGTTGCAGTACCTCACATGTGCCCTTTCTTTTCATGTTAATCCAACAGGAAAACAGACACATATTTCAAACAAACAAGGGAAAAGAGACCATGAGCAGCAATTTTGCCTAAGACTTATGGAGTCTGAAACAAGCAATATTCTTAAGTAAAGACCCACCAACTGATAACGATTACAAAGGTCCCAGCCTCTTGTAATCTGGGACCTCAACTGAAGTTCTTCCAAAATTAACTCTTCTTGTGACTTACTGCAGGCCTTTAGAACAATGTACAACACAAGTGTCTCTAAAAGTCCTCCTGCTGCTGAAATCTAGATAAGGTATGGCTTGTTGATGCTGCATATATTTCAAGAAAATTAGTTTGATGATTAGTTCATTATACAGCAACATGTACTTGAATATCTTCGGTGGCATCTCTAGCCATGTTTTGAAGAGTTCATGCCAAGCAGTATGAGACTGACATTACTTTGAAAAACACAAATAGAAACAAAATCCTCCCTGTAATTCTAAATTATTCATGCAAATTATCTTTAAGAAATAGTTGTCCATCTGACACAACAAAATGCAATAACCGCAGCCTATGCATTTAGCTCACTGCACAGCAAATGACCCTCATTTTTCTGAGCTAAAAATGTAAATACACAACAGTTTGTCAGGTCAGTTGTGTATATATTACTTCAGTTCATCTAGGTAAATATTACCCTCATTATCCAGCATAGCTACTGACGACTTCTGCTAAGAAGGTTAGGAGCAATATGCAGTCATTAACTACCATGCCACTGCTATCTCTCCTGACTTTTGACCTTAAAGTCGATTTTGCCTGGCTCATTGCTTGGGAGTCTGTGATTCAGCAAATGGCACTCTTCCTTCAGACTGTGAAGTGAACTGGTGCCCTGCTCAAGGTGTGAAGGAGTGCTCTGCTTCTTAAGGTGCCAGCCATTGGACAAGACGTAATACTGAGGTCCTGACCATTTGCTCATTAAGCATTCTGTAGTGCCTCTTGCAAGAACATCTTACAGTGAACTCCTCCCACTTGAAAAATAACATCTTCCCCAACCATGTTTGTTTATAATTTCATCTGGATGTAACTTTCTTGTGCACTTTGTTCCCTAAAACTCCTGTGTAAAGCCTCTTAGCTGATTGAACTGACAACCACAAGCCAAAAGCAAAATCACAGCAGCAGGGAGTTTCATGACCTATGTTCCCTGTGGATTACCACTATACCAATTACACGGTATTGCTGCATTCAGATTATTAACTGGTGCACAGCAGCTGAGAGTGTGCTTCATTTCACTGGGAGTGATGTACACAACCCATTGTACTGTGCTCCAGAACCCGCAGTGTGGAAGTCACCACAGGAGAGCAGGGACTTTTAAGAGCTGTTACAGCTATGCTTCATTATTGCCCAAGTAGAGAGACTAACGACACAAAGCTTCATTAAAAAAATTCGCTGGGTCTTTAAGTGTTTTATAGCTCTCAGCAAATTCAGATTAAGACTTGGAGGTTATGATTTTAATAATAGGTACAAGGCCCTTTCTTTGGATTCAAGGGCAAGTGGCATGGCACTGTCATTTGCACAGTGAACCTTTCTTCCTCTCCAAAACAGCACGGCCTCATCCACTCTGCCTCAAAGAAGTTGCTTATTTGATGGAACTTTGAAAACTTGACGGAAGGAATAGGGCCCGTGGTAGCACAAATAAATGAACAGGCAAGAATTACACAGGGAAGATCTTAAGACCAGTCACCAGTTCACAGTCTACTGGGAAGATGTACATGGGGTCATGTAAGCTGTGTGGTCAAAAAACCCATACTTTGTGAATGGATCAAAACTGATGTTGTTTAGGAATGGGAAGCTTCTCCTTTAAAAAAAAAATCAGTAAAGGATGTTTTATTTCCTCACGAGATACAGCAAGCTTGACTTTCACATGTCATGGCAAAGAGCTGATACATCCCCCACTATGGAATTAATGAGAAAATATCACTTCTACCCTGATGCAAATAGCCCAGGCGTTGTGTAGGAAACCATTAGGTTGCATGAGCCAAAACCACAGCAGGGACTTCACAAAACATGGAATGGTGTAGACATGGATGAAGCAGTATTTGATCCTGTGCCTTGACCCTCCAATTCACTTCTGTAGACAAATCTTGGCAAAAAGATGCCTGGATTCCTCACGGGCTGTGCTTTGGGACCGTGTGTAGGGATACAAAGAGTCCTAACTCCAGGGAGCAGCCAGAAGATCCCGAGAGCTTTTAGTTCACTAACAATAGTCCTACAAGAAAGAAAAACAAAAACAAAAACAAAAACAAAAACAAAAACAAAAACAAACACAAACAAAACAAAACAAAACAAAAAAAAAAACACAAAAAAAACCCACCACCACCACACAGTTGATACAGACTAAAACTAAATAACATTAGAAGTTTAATTAAACTCAAATTTCCAGGTAACTACAAATCGTGGTTGTTAGCCAAATCTAGCTTGATTTTCTTCCCTGCTAGGAAGAAGACAATATTAGTGCTAGAAATACTCTAAAGCTTGCAAATGAGTTCAAGTCATGCAAAGAAACGACTTCCAGCTGAGATAAGTTTGACCTAGGTCAATGCAGAGAAAACTCCCATTAGTCTGCCTTCTAAATGAGAAGCTTGCTTCAAGCACCATTGCAGTAATAATTCATAGCCTTGTGGAGTGGAAATTGCACAGTGGTTAAAGCCACCCAGTATATACAGGTGTATTTGCATAACTTGTCTGCCAAGCCTCGATCAGCAATCACAGGGGCCAGGTTCAATTTCTGGACTCTCAAGTAAATGGTGACTTGTACCCTACTAAGAAAGCCAGGAACATTAACTGAAAATCTTTGATCACTCACTAAATTGTAGTTCTTCATCTGTAGGTGATGATGCGGGTGGCTAAAACCAGTGTTTTTCTATACACAGGAGAAAAGGGAAACAGGAGGACATAGGACAATACAAAGAACTTTTCCAACCAATTCTTAAATCTCTCGTCTTGGTCTTTTGGTGACTCAGTTGCTTCTCTTGATGAGACAAGCAGCTGTGTTACATCTCCTCTATGACCTATGTAGAGTTTGGTTTTGTTATATGTCAGTTCTCTTCAGTTTTGGTTCTCTTTTCCCCTTCTATCTCTGAAATATTTATTTCATTCATTTTTTATTCCAGTACTACAGGTGGAATATTTCAGTATCCAAAGATTTACCCAAATGAGTTTAAATGGCTGTTGTAGCAGTCTCACATCTCATAGCAGTGTCACATAGACAAGATTCTGCAGGAGAAAAGCAGGGTGACTACTGTAATGTCTGCAGTAATACCATTTGCTTTAGTCGCACTAAAACAATATTTTTACTCTAGTATTGATCTAATTGATTTTTCTTTCTCTGCACAAGACTTAAATTCTCTGACATTTTTTTCTGACTGAAACACGCTGAATTTATTGGTTGTTCCTGGAGGCATCCAGTAGACTCTTTCCATTGTAGAATTTCCAGACAAGCTTATGTGCCACCATGGCTCACGGCAATTGTGAGTGAGAAACCTGGCAAATACCTTGCTTACAGGGCTGGGCAGCAGCCATGTATGAGTAGGTCACTGGTAATTGTAAGACTGTGGACAACCAAACTGAATAATTGCTGGGAAGTTGAGGAAACCTACATGTGCTAACAAAGACTACTATTACTCAAAGCAGACATTTACTCAAAGGAAGGAAACCAGAAGCAAAGAAGAAATTTGAAAGGTAGAGTATGTTCTCAGAAGATGAAAAAGAGTTTTGAAACAGGACAAACAGGTATTTAAGTCCTTTTTGTGTAATTCAAGATCTCTCCAAGGTAGGCATCTGTGATTGACTTAGACTACTTTTTAGTTAAAGAATATCCTTTATTATTAATAGGTGCTTATAGGAAACAGTTTCTTTTCCAAAGGTAGACAAGGGAAATTGCTGAGTAACTGGTTCAGATGGAAGCCTATAGACTTTCTTGTGGTAGCAGAGAAAGATCCTGCTCTTAAATACTCTCTGGTATCCCACACAGATTCAGTTTCCACAGATATTTCCTGGATTCATTCTATAATTTATGAGTGTTGACAATTAGAAGGGATGAAAAATGGAACAGATCAGAAGATAGCTTATTCTCTTCTCCAAAAATTAAATTATCAAGTGAAAAATTAATAACAATTTTGAAATGGCTGGCTGAAAACCAAGAATGTCACTATAAAATAAAATCTCAGTACCGAATGAAAGGGGTAGCTGTGCTGTGTCAAGCCTCCCTCCTCTTCTGTGGGCCAGTCACCCTTTGCACCCTTAGCACTGCATCTTTCATGATGTGCGTTGTGGCCAAAATCCACTTCTCATCACCCAAACAAACAAACAAAAGTGCATGGTTAATCAAAACTCTCTTTTGTTTGAGAATCAGTTTTGACATCATTTCTTCTGGCAGTCTCAGTTTAGTGTCCTAAACCCCTTGTCTTCCCTTGTTTACAACTCCATGCCCACATCACAGTTTTTTCTCAGGCCTTCAACAGCAATAAATAATGACAGTGATAACTGTCTTTGCAGTTCTGCATAAATACAGCAAAGTCGTGTCCAGCCACTCTCTATGCTGGGGTAGAAAGGAGAGAGGCTGTGCAACTGGATGGCTGTCACCACCTGACACAACCTGCACACTGCCCTGGGCGAGTGGTTATAGGTGGAAGTGTTACAGACCACTTTACCCTAAGAGCTTTGTCTCAACTCTTTCCAGTGTAGAAACTTGCAGTAACGGAAGACACTAAAAGCAAAATATTCTGGCAAATGAGACAGTCAACTTGATACAAAAGAAAAGGATTATCTTTGCTGAACACTCTCCAGCTAGCCTGGGATGTTTAATTAAACATGACAATGCAGCCCAATATTTCCTCTTGTAGACCAGGGTACATGGCAGCTGAACAAGATTGCATTGCTGTGATTTGTACCTTACCGTCTTCATCCAACAGGACCAGAAAACTAACCATCCCTCATGGTTTAGCTACTCATTTGCTTCAAGAGTAATACCGTTCATGATAGATTTTACTACTTAGAATTCAATTATCAGTGACAGAGAGAAGTCTGCAATTCTGCCAGGCCCATTCTTGTTGATATAGGCAAAGCCAAAGAAAAGTAGCTGCCCTGGGGCAGCTCCACTGATGCCCATGTTTGAGAAGCTGCTCCAGAGATAAAGGAGGCAGTACCAAAGAAATGGCACAGTTCACTTTCTCCATGACAAGAGTCTTTTTCTTCCTTTGACATAACTGTCAAAAAGCATTATGTAGAGATCATGGCAACACTAAACTGTAGTCTAGGACTGCCCCACTGTCTTTCTGTGATAGTATGGTGCGCCAAAGGAATTAGCGACATCTGTGTGGATCCTGATTCATCTAAGCAAGTTCTGAACTTAATATTTGGATTTACTTCACCAAGAAAGACACACAAGAGATGTCCTTTATTGCAGATCTCAGAAAAGTTATGGCCTTTCAGTACTTAAAAGGGGCCTATGACAAATATGGGGACAGATTTTTTAGCAGGGCCTGTTGCAACAGGACAAGGGGTGATGGTTTTAAACTAAAGGAGGGGAGATTTAGGCTAGACATGAGGAAGTAATATTTTACACTGAGAGTGGTGAAACACTGGCCTGGGCTGCCCAGAGAGGTGGTGGATGCCCCATCCCTGGAGACATCCCAGGCCAGGCTGGACGGGGCTCTGAGCAACCTGAGCTGGCTGAAGAAGTCCCTGCTCATGGAAGTGAGGTCATACTAGATGAGCTTTGAAGCTCCCTTCCAACCCAAACTATTCTATTATTTCTTTGGGAGATATGGTCCTTAGTCTTTCTGTGGCTCTGCTTTCAATCTTTTCTCTGACTTGTGGATCCCCTCAAGCCTTAGACCAGACCATAAATCCATGTAGAATCCATGCACAGATTCCAGGAACTTTGTAGCTAGCCTCCATCTCTCACCTGGGTTATCTCCAGATTCTTGTCTCCTTCTATTCACTGGCTAGTCCAGCTTGAAGTTGACTAGTAAATCACCCACATAAACCTAGACAGAGAAGAGAGCAAAGTCACAAAGAAAATAGTTACGAATAGAGTTTAATAAGAAGACAGGACAGATTGTAGTGATCAGGATAATTTTGTTTCCCTTCTTACCAGGTACAAAATTCTAGGTTTAATCTCTTCAAGAGTATGCTGGAGTGGCTCCATCAGTTGCCCAATGATTGGTGACTGGTCTTTGCTAGTTGCTCTGTTATCTATGTTATAGTTCATGTATCTGTGTCTCTAATTATTATTTTTCCTGTACCTTGTGTTTTATGCTGAACAGCTATTAAGCAGGTGACCTTAAAAAACTTTTACTATTACAAATAACACAAATGAGGAGACACTGAAAAACTATAAATGATTTGTCTGCAATCTAATGACATCGTTCCACTGTCACTCATGTGACAATTAGCACACTACAACTGACAGCTGCTAGACACCTCACAAGCTCTCTAATCATGACCTAAATAGGGACATGTCAAATACCCATTTAAATGTGAATAAGATATTCCTAAATCATGATAGATAATACAGAGGGAAAAGGAAATCTGAGTATCTGAAGTATGAAACCTGGCAACAGCAATTAGTAAAATTGTAAATGAACCATTGCATTGACTCTACTTAGCTTTTTTAATTTTTTTATGCTACATGGAATACATGATGAATGTCTATTGTTGCTATCTATAGTTGCTTCTGATCTTTCTTGTGTCTGTTTTTCTGGAGTGTGTTTGTGTATGTGAGCATGCTTCTGTGTGTGTGTCTAGAACAGTTTTTGAGCCCAGCATCCCAGAAAAAATTCCAATTATAAGCCCTGACAGAAATGTAACTGGCTCTGTTGAATCAGCTCCTTTGCCCTAGATTTGCTGTTTCAGCCTTGCAAGCAGAGGTTTACAGAGACCACACCAAATTAATCTCATTCTGTTTTTCCTATGAATTATCTAGATAGAAGAAGCTTGAAGGGATGTCACGTCTGCATGGAAGCAAAACACTAGCAATCATATGAAGAATATATGAGGAGGGAATTAATATTTATGTCTGAATTTACTGTGCCTAGAAATAAGACACTGCATCCAAATAGGATAATGCTAGCAGGTGAGATTCTGATCTCAGGTATTCTGATACAAATTAAGATGACTGACTTCAATTAATATACATTTGCATAAATAAATAAAAACATGAGATCAAAGTAGAATCAAAATATTAAGTCCTATCTAATAACTTCTGAGACACAGTATGAGAATGAGACAGTTAAATGAGACAGTTGTCCATTGCTTCACAGATTCCCCTTCTAACAACTGAAGATTCCTTTGGCTTTTTTAACAGGAATAGCTAATTTTGGAAGATAGAATTAAATGTGTTTGTCTTTTACTCTAACCTCATTTCAGGAGACCTAAGGTCCTCATCACATAGATGAAGAAGTTTACATATCATTTGAACCAGTAGTCACAGTTCAGTGCAATATCATCTTCACACTGCTGCAATGTGTCAACATCCTTTTCAGCTAAGTCCTAAGATCTCAACAGTAGTTCAGCGATGAACCTGTGTAGTGAGGCCTCATATTGTTCAAGCAATAATGGTGTCAAATATGATTCTGGGAATTTGTCTTCCACAAAAGCCTAGCAGAAACCCAAAGTTTGTTACCTATTTAGCAATCTCTAAAGTACCATAGCTCTTCTGGCAGTCTGGTTCTTCTAAACACATCATCAAAGTTCTGTGAGTATATAGCCACACTAATCAGCAATTAAGTCAACATTCAAGCCTATACTAATCAGCAGAATCCGAGAAGAAAACATTATTTTCCAGTATGACAGAGTTAATGTGCAATTACCTATTAGAATACTGGCAAAACATAATTAACTAATTCTGTCATTCTATGACAATTTTACTTGTATTTACTTGATATTTTCTTACAAATCATTAGTAAAGATTCTATATGGCACTAAGAGGGGAGCAGATTCCTTGAGATCTCACTTGATGCAACAAATCGTGATATTGCCCCATTTATAATAACATTTTGAAATATTTCCACTGAATCCCCCAGCATGCAGCACAGCAGCTCATATCTCCGAATCAGAAAACTAATGTGCCATGTTAGGAGTTGTCTGCTAAAGCTGCGATGATATTGCAGTGACTGGTCATGGATATCAAGATTACCTGGAAGGCAAAACATAGCCAGCACATTATCTAGTTGTATTGGGTTTGCATGGCAAGGTTTTGGTAGCAAGGGAGCTACAGGGATGGCCTCTGCTGGCCAATGCTGGGCCCATCAGTGATGGTGGTAGTACCTGTGGGACAACTTATTTAAGAAGGGGGAAAATCTGCTGCACAACAGCAGCCAGAGAGAGGAGTGAGAATATCTGAGAGAAACAAGATCAGTGAAGAGGGAGGGCAGGAGGTGCTCCAGGTGCTGGAAGCAGAGATTCCACTGCAGCCTATGGTGCAGACCATGGTGAGGCCGGCTGTCCCTTACAGCCCATGGTGGTCATAGGATAGGAGCAAATACCTCCACGAGGAGTTCTCCCCTTGAGGAGGAAAGAACAGCAGAAACAATGTGTGATGAACTGACCAGGACCTCCATTCCCCATCTCCCTGTGCTACTGGGGGGGATAACATAGCAAAATCGGGAGTGAAGCTGAGCACAGGAAGAAGGGAGGGGTGGGAGAAAGTATTTTTAAGATTTTTTTGTTACTCATTACCCTACTTTGGTTTGATTGGTAATAATTTAATTTCCTGAGCTGAGTCTGTTTTGCCCATGGCAGTAACTGGTGAATGATCTCTCCCTGTCCTCATCTCAACCCACAATCATTTCGTAATATTTTTCTCTCCTCTGTCCAGCTGAGAAGGAAGAGTGATAGAGCGGCTTTGGTGGGGACCTGGTGTCCAGCCAGGGTCAACCCACCACACCAGCACATGATACATCGGCATGCAAATATTCTTAAGAAAATTGTGCATGTTTTTTCAAGTTACCTCCTTGTCTCCCTTCAGAATCCCATAAATATTAACTTGGGTAGAGATGACAAAATGAGCCCTTCATCTTTCCAAGAACAGTTGTTCTATCAATGTCAAGAGAGGAAGCTTTGTATATGTTGGCTTTTCAGAGGACTAAGCACAGAAATGGCACAGCTTGGCTATAGAAAAGTAACAGTGGTAATTGTATGTAGGAAGAAAATTAGTCCATACTACTATAGAGCTATTGGTATCACTAATATTCTAAGAATGCAATTACATGGGATATTAGCCCAAAGTCAGTTTTGGATATATTTTCTAAATATCATCATAAATTTAAGGTTTCAGCTTCATCTCCTTATGAAGAACAAGAAAGGAGAAGTTTTCCGAACTCAACAAAATGAAGAATAACTGTTTGCTTGCTTCAGTTCAATAATTCAGTAGCAAATACACAATGAAGATAAATAAAAATGTCTACTTCAGTGGCATGATACAGTCTTAGGATAGTATATCAGCTGTCCACCAACATACACCAACTCACAGTAGCCAAGGGTTGGGTGCCAGAACTGGAATAATTTGTTATTTTCATGATGACGTCATGAGAGGAACGTAGCTTTTATTTGTGTCTACTCATAAAAATGTATTGGAGGCTTTGTAGGAAAACACCCACAAACCAGACAGGAAGCTGTCTACAACTTCCCCATCCTCTACCCTGAAACAGAATTTCTGTAGCAATATAACATGAACAAATTAACAGTACTAGCATTGTTGTGCAGAATACCAGTCATCCTAAGACAAACCTTCACACCAGTTTTTGTCCTCAGCTATTATGTTCCCTGCAGAAACAAATGTCCTGTGATTATACACACCACAGGTCACAGGGGAGACCTTTGTTCGTCTGCACAGACATTATTTTGCATAGTAGTGTCTCAAATGGCAAAGGAGAAAACATGTCACAGAGGTTTTTATTTAGACCAAATGCTGTTAAATTATTCAGCTCATTATTAAAATATGAAGCAAGATTCAAACAGAAAAAATATTTAAATTTTTAAACAGGGAGCATTTAAAAGTCTCTATTTGGATGGAATACATCATTCCAGCATGGCTTTTACAAAGGTACAAAGGTCAGGATTCCAACTCAGGTTGGACACTAAGCTAAGCACAGGTATTCAAAAACAAAATGCCAAAAATAAAAGTGAAAACCTTTAAATAGTTTGTTTCAATCTTATTAAATAATTGACATATTACATAAGACACTCAATATACATTCCCCTGAGGCACTAGTGATGCCAACAATGAATTCACATTGCCTGAAGTGGCAATGGAATTTAGTCATCTTGTCTAAGATGATTTTTCTGTCTCTCCATAGTCAGTAGAGAAACAAGTGCTTCCAGACAGTGATTCATTCTTCCTACCTTAAGGGATAATGTACCCTGTGCAGCCTGCTTTTCTCTTCTGATGATAGAAAGGGTCCAGTCACTTCTGGTAGACTAGCCTGCTTTTTAGACTATTCATTTAAATTTTAGATGTTGAAAATGAGCTGATGCAAATCCCACCGTACTTACAAGAAATGGCACAATAAATGCAGTAACTTGATTTAGTGTCCATTGACAAATGTAATTAAGGTTTACGTTATCTAGAACTTCAGTTGTCACTGAGGCTAGAATTAAGTGAATAACTGATTTTACCAATTAAGTGGCAAAAGCAAAGAGAGATACAATCAAATTAATTCAAATTTCAGATTTATTTTTGTTCAGTCCAAACCAAGATTTTGAATTTTCTACAGACGAGGAAAAAACAAAAAGTTCCAGATTGAACCAAATATTTCATTCAGTCATAGAGAAAATGAACTTTAAAAGGATTTGGGAGGAGAGGGGTTGTGTTACAGACTGCCTAGACAAGGGCGTGAGGCTTCTGCAAACAAGCAAAAGTTTGTATTCATGTGTGATTTCAACCAACCGCACATCCTGAAGATCACCGTCGCACTGTGGAGGCATTCCATAAAGTTGCTAGACTAACACTGGTGGCAATTTCTTAATGCAAAGCATTTAGAACAGCACTCTTAAATGAGGAATTGATTCTGTGTTCATCAACCCCCACAAAGAAACCTCTGCTGATTCCAACGCATGAAAAACTCAGTAAGAGGAATAGTCCCATTTTAGGAAAGACTCTTAAAATAAGCAGTAAAAATACATTTTACAAGTAAGATGAATCATAGGAATATCTGTAATATGGATCCCTTCTTCTGCAAGGGGAGTCCACTCTCAAGATAAAACAAGTGATAGATTTGCACTATTGCTTTTAACTGAAGGCCTGGCTCAAAAAAAAGCTACTTACATGAGGTAGAGAAAATAATTCATTTTTATAATGATACTATTAACACAGAATTGAGTCAGTTTGTATAAACGATGTCAAAGTAGTTCCATGTCAAACTGTACATGAATGTCTCTATAAAATTTTAAATTTGTAAAGTTGTCATTATTTCCTTTTTTGATCTTTTTTTTTCTTCTTCCTTATGGCAGGGTGACCCATATGTAACCCACATGAGTGGGAGTGGAAGTAGACTCAACAGGACATAAAAAAGAATGACTTAACCCTAGTCCACTCTCAGCTGTGAATATTAAACAGAAATAAAGAAATAATTTAAAAGCTGAAAAAGCAGCAGAGTTGTCTAGCCTCTAATCTCCTTACTTACAATTCTCACAATACAACTTCCATGCTAAAACAAAAAGGAAAAAACAAACAAACAAACAAACAAAAAACCAACTTCAAACGGAAGTGTGATTTTTATAGACAATTGGTGTTCTTTAATACAGACTCATAAAAACATTGTTATAAGTATAATCCTTTTTTGACAGAGCAGATAAAAAATAAAACCATGTAATTCTCACAATCCTATATTGACTGTGAAAAGCCTAAACGTTGCCAGTTTCTGAAGTGTCATCATTCATGTCTCATTCATGCATAATACTTAAAGAACCTCACCACTTCTAAAGGTATTTAAACCCACTTTTAAAGCTCTTCTCCCTTTCATAATTGCATCAGAAGTGGTTCAAAGAGACATAGATATTCTTAGCTGAAGGGTATGCTATCAGTTGCCTGATGAAAGCACAATTAATGATGGTTATGCTCAGTCCTTAGGTAGAAAAGGGCCCTGCTCTCATTTATATCAATATTAGCGAGGAAAAACTCCAGTGAAATAATAAAAATTAGTCTGGTATAAATCATGTATCAATTCAGCAAATGGGAACAAAAGAGATTTTCACTTTCAAAATAAAGAGAAATGATACACTGCTTAGACTAATTTCCTATCAAATACAGTGTCTATTCTTAGCAAGTTATTTATCATATTTCTTATTGATGAAGACTTGAATTAAGTCAACATCTTCAGTAAGGAAAAATGTTAAGAATACTTAAAAACTTCTGAAACAAACTAGTATTTTGGGTGATACTTTAGCAGAAAAAGCTCATAACCCACCTACCAGTAAAGCATATCTATTCAGAGTGAGATCTTCCAGAGACAGATCATGTACCAAGGACGTCGACCTTTGAGGAGAGAACCTGTGAAGACCTAATGACACCTGGCTCAGGTGGAGACAGGGTAACCACACAGAAGAAAATGACCCACTGTATGGAAGCCCATTTTAAAATATCGATACCTACAATGAAGCGCCTGGTTTTCTAGCTGGAACGGGCACGTGAACCTAAGGCTGTGTAATACAGCCATGCTTTCATGCACCAGAAAATACATTAAAAATCACAGCATAATTTAGGTTGAAAGAAACCACTGGAGGTCACAGGAATGTTTATTTTTTATGCTTGCCTTAAAAAAATTGTATCCTTTAGATAACATTCCAGCTTTAATTTTTTGTGGAGTAGGATCAATTTTCTATGAATAGTACAGATTAAATATACCTACAAATGCCTGTAAACTCCTTTTGTTGCTCTCACTTCTTCACTTTTTTCTCCTCAAAATTATTGCAGTGATTGGATCACTGGAGTACTGACATCAACACCTGACCAGCTATTATGTTCATGTTGACTATAGTTTCAAGTTGTCTCTTGGATGTGTCTTTTGTATCATGGGTCACTTCATCTTTAGCTTCATGAAGGACCTAACGCTGTAGAGCTTTGAGCCATAATTAGGTTATAAATGTACAATATGCAAAGAAAGTGATTAAATATGGCCACAAAGGCAGCCTTCAAACTTGACATGCTCTCAGCTACTGAAATTGAACTCTGATAAGCATGCTAAAGAACAACAGACTTGCCTTGATCCACCTTTTGAAGTGCTAACATGCAAACTCCTGCAGAGAGGTGTTGCAGTATTGCCATACATTAGGCAGGACTAGTGTAAGAATGTTCCACCTGTGACAGATGTTACTGCTTTTGCGGGAAATTTACTTCTTCTTGAATGCTTTTGCTCATTTTTCCTGTCATCTGCTAAGACGATATTATAAGACAAGCTTCCTATATATGAAGCAAGGGTCGGCTCATCTAAGCTCATCAGTAATAAGACATATTATACAAGCAGAACATACAGTCAAATATTCCATATAAAAGAAAGAACAGATAACTTAAAATGCCATAAAAATTGCTTTGTGTCCTGAATTGAAATTATTCTATTAGTCTTGCCTTAGATATACTTGAACAAATAAATTAATTACTATTTTCAGAATAAATTCCCCATGAAAAGTTTACAAATAACTCTTTTGCCCATAAAAAAAAAGATTTCTGGAAGTGAGAGTTATGTGATTCTCTAATATGTTGGAATTCAGGTGGTGAAAATGGCCCAGATGGATAAATTCTTAAATAAATTTGATTTTGTATTTTGACTTATGTTAGATCCTGTTTTAAAAGCCATTGTAAGAACAAGGACATACTCCTAAGATTCCAGCTTTGGCATCCAAATATGTTTTGCAGTTTCAAAGGGCACAGCAGTCACAGATCTATATCAGTTAACATCTGGACTGCGAACATGCTAAGATTTCTAATTCCTCTTTCCTTATCCTTGTAGTTAATGACTTTTTTTTTTTTCTCATGTTTTCATTGGAATTTGGACCATTACTTTATGGTTTCATTGTAGTCATTCACAGATACTTAAACTCACTTAAATTCCTTTAGTAGCCATTTCTTGTTCAGAAGAATAACACAGATGTCTAGCAATATTTCCATTGCCCTCCACAATCTATAAGAAAATAAAATGTCTACTTGCCATTATTGTCATTTCAGACAAGAAACTTCAAGGATATGTTGTACCAGAACCTTTTTTAACTGTCATCTCAAAGTCTGCAAACCTCATCGCTCACAATTCCACCCCACCACCCCCCCCAAAAAAAAGCAACGCTGACTCAAAAGAGAGTATCAATTCTTTAGTACTTGAAGTCCACCTTCTAAACACTTGTCAGTCACAACTGCTATGACTTTTTAGGCTGATACTTTATCATCTGTCCTTCCTGGGGCTGATAGGTGAGATGATAAGTACTGAGGGGGGGACTAGCAAGGAGAGACGAGCAATCCCTTTCAACACTGATGATATGGGTTCACTGTTGTCCATAAACACATAAGGTAAGCACACAGGTCAACACACAGAAACTCCAGTCAGCCACCATTGTCTTGGAATTATTAAAACAGTAACTTTTTTTTACTAGAAAAAGTGCAGTTGTCTTCTCTAGAGACTTTCAAAACCCACCTGAACACATTCCTGTGCGATCTTCTCTAGGTGAACCTACTCTAGCAGATGGGTTGGGTCAGGTGATTTCCAGAGGTGCCTTCCAATCCCAGCCATCCTGTGATTCTGTGAAGAGCACTTTTCATTTTCCAGATCAGCTAAGCTGGGGTTGAGCTTTCTACAGCTTAGTCAGAGGCTTTAACATATAGGTAGGAGAAATACTGAGGGAGAAGAAACATGTCCATCATGAACTGACTCAGAAGTCTTTCTAGTGACTGCTGCTACTCTATACCAATCCCATTCTTCCCGCCTCTCATTTTCATATATACAGCCTCTACAGTTAAAAATGCTTAATCTAAGTCTTTGTATAGACTTCTGCAAACCGCATAGATGTCTCCTATTCCAAACATATATAACAAAATCTTTCAGCAAGATCCATGTACAAATGGCATGTGATATTTAATAGGGAGAAGCAACTGGAGTAGCTTATTTAAGGAAGTAGTCAATTGTCTGTCACATGAAAACCTGAATTAGGTTGGGATCTACTTTCAAAAAGAATGCATTTACTCACGTGGTGTTCCTGGCATGGAAAGGAGTAAATTTGTAATTAACTTAATTTTTTAATCTTAAATAATTATAAGATTATAAAATAATATTTTAGTATTATTTGTAAAAATCTTTTCTATAACCATGATATACCACACTAAAAGATCATAAACTTCTGGCTGTAAAAATCTGTAAATAAAATAATAGGATTCTTCCATTTGAGTATGAAGTGATACAAGTAACACAGCGGCACAGGGTACTTCTGTCTCAGTTTCTGCTGGAAAAGTCAATGTTTATATAATACTAGTTACCCAGAATGTCTTTCTGTATAAAAATATGCCTACTGTTGAGCTGAACTTTCCTCCTTAATCTACTCTCCAAGCATCTTAGGGAGTTGTTGGTCATGAAAAAACTGTCCCTGATGAGTACAGGAGAGGTTTAGCCCACACAATTCATAGATCCAAATTCTGGCCCTAGAAGGTCCATTGGCAAGATGGGCTTCTCTCCAAATAGCGTATCTTTTGATTTCTCCTGTCTTCCAATCACAGAAACTTGGGTTGTTTGAGGGGGTTTTGTCTTCTTTGGGTTTGGTTTTGGATTTGCTTTCCTTTGAGGATTCTACAGTTATTTATTGGAAAACATTTTGTGACTTCTGATGTAAGCAGTTTGCATGCAGGAGAGTTCATACTTTCTGAATTCTCCTGAAATAAATCTCACTTAAATCTACACCCAAAATCTCTTTTTACAGGCTATCTCTATTCATTTCCAAGATCTTCAGACACCACCACTGTTCCAAAATCAGTCTCACTAGATAGGATATTGAGGGCTCATTTTCAAACAAGATTTCCATTGCGCTCAGATAGTTTTGCTATGAGCAGCAGTCATTTTAAACCCAAACCCATTCCTGAACAGTGAAGTACTTAGCTGTCTTTATGTGCCAGTCCCTTGAGAGTTTCCACCAGTCCTCAGGCATGGTTATTTACCAAATATGTTAAATCTACTCTGTCTTTGTTTCTAACACTTGTGGGTTTGTAGTCAGTTTTCCCTCTTTCCAGTGATTAAGGAAAATAAATGTTTTAGTCATCTATGAACTTGAAACCCAACCTGCAAGCAAATGGTTGGCCTCGCATGAGTTCTGAATACATCTCAGTAATTTCTAATCTTTTGCATAATCTAATTCAATGTTCAAAGTCAAAATTGCTTTGATATTGCTTCTCACAGACTCTTTGCTTAAACAATATCTTTCACTTCAAATGAGCTGCTGCACCATTTTTTCTGTTAACAAGGTCAGCCAAGTGGACCCTAGGGCTTAAGCAGGCAGGTGCAATAAACCCCAGTAGTGAGGAGTCTGATCCCTTCACAAACTTTCCAGCAGGCATTTATGGCCGCCCCACCACAGGCACATCCCTGAAAAATCTGAAAAGGATTCACAGGTAAAAAAGTTCACTTGATTTCCACATCGTGGAAAGAGCATAAATGCAAGGAAGGAATTGGTTTATCAAACATAAATGCTAGATAAACCGAATGAATGTCTGGCCTTTCTCTTCTTTACAGAAGCATTTGGACTAAAATTGCTTTCTTTTCTGGAAGATTTGTGTTCACATTTTCCCTTGGTAAAGTATATTGTATATCACAGTATGAGTGAATTGTACAAGTAGGTTACATTTAATGAGAAAAAGTACTACTTTCTTTTTTAAGGTAAAGACAGAAGAAACTAGGATGTCACCAAAAATAGTCCTTCTGATCATGTTGGCTGCCGTTACATGAGTTTTGGACAATGCATTAAAAAAGTAACACCCATTTTACCTCCACCATTAGGAAAACACTATAATAACCTCAATAGGCCATGCTTTAAAGTTTCTGGCCTTTGATCAGAAAGTAAAACTGAGACTTTCCCAAGTAAAAATGTGCTCATCTGCCCATTATTAGGCTGAGTAGTAACCTCTGAAAATACCTCCTTAAGATATAGCCTCATAAATGTAATGACAATTGCACAACTTACTTTGCCCACATTTGACTGGGCCTTATGGATTGTACCATTGTATCTCTCTTATTTTTATTTTTTTGACTGCCAGACAAGGAATATTATTGCACAGAGCTGGATCCCTGAGAAACATGACTGCCCAGACATGGCCAGAGTTGAGAATCATAGAATCATTTAGGTTGGAAAAGACTGTCAAGATCATCAAGTCCAATCATTAACAACACACTGCCAAGTCTATCACTAAACCATGTCCCTAAGAACCTCATCTACCAGTCTTTTAAACATCTCCAGAGATGGTGACTCCACCACTTCACTAAGTAGCCTACCCCAATGTCTGACAACTCCTTTTGTGAAGAAGTTTTTCCTAATATCCAATCTAAATCTCCCTTTGTGCAACTTGAGGCTGGTTTGTCTCAGTCTGTCACGTGCTACTTGGGAGAAGAGATCAACACCCTCCATGCTACAACCTCCTTTTAGGCAGTTGCAGGCGGTGATAAGGTCTCTCCTGAACCTCCCTTTCTCCAGGCTGAACAGCCCCAGTTCCCTCAACCACTCCTCATCACACTTGTGCTCCAGACCCTCACCAGCTTCGTCATCTCCTCTGGACTCTCTCTAGTTCTTCAGTGTCTTTCTTATGATGAGGGGCCCAAAACTCAACACAGTATCAGTATGGCAACACCACAGAAGCCATGTTTTTATATGCTGGATGAGTGATGACCAGCATTGGATACCCATGGTGATGGCCAAGCATCACAGGTTTGGGGGTCCTTTCCCACTGATCCAGCCCAGAGTCCACAGGCATAGCTTCTCTGCCTCAGGCACACAGTGAAGGGAGGTTCCTCTTCTCTCCAACTGGCAATCATATCTAGTGAAGGATCTCCTCTGGGTTCTTTGTAAGAACATTCCAAAAATTGATTTGCCACATCTTATGCTTTCATCAGTAATCTCTTGTTTAGGCATCACATAGATCTCTCAACCAGATATTCTACATCTATCTTGCCATATGATTTTCCATCATTATCAGTCTCTGACAGATCATACCTTTCTACTACTAGCTTCTACCAGACATCTGAGTGATTAACAGTTTCATTTTTCATACCAATCAGCTCAGTTCATTTCTATTTTATATATCAAGCAACATAAAGCTCAACAGTTTGTTTTGTTCTTTTACCAATAAACTTAAAGTTATGATTTGCACCCTTGTCTCTGGCTGACTACAGGCATCAAGGGAGTACCATGTGGACTTAACTCAGATGTTCCATGATAACAACTGGCATCATAACATTTTATTTGACTGAAAGAAGCAGAACTACAGATTGTGTAGCACTCTCTAATTGTTGTCCCTTTTCATGCTGTAGACACTAAACATCATGGTGATGGACAAGGAAGACATTTCTCCTGAAATTTATCTCCTGCTTCAGAATACAGGAGCAGAGCTTTAGGAAAGCGCTAAGAAGTTTCTCAAATTTAAGCCATTTTTCCTCATGGGTACCCAAAATTCAAAAGCACCCCAAATACTACTCATTTTGTTGTGAAATGCATTGAAAGTTAAAATATAAAAGCTCCTATTCAAATTGCTACCTGTCATGTTCTTGCCTTTGTGTCGGTGAAGATACTTTCTATTGCAGCAAAGGAGTGTAAAACCCAACATCTAAAGGCAGTTCAAAAAGTTCATATGATTTATCTCATTCACAGTTAACCATCCAGCTGCATTCAGAACACCAAAAAGACCCAAATTAAGATGCCATTGCTGGCACATCTCACTGCTCTTTGCAGTTCTGCTCACACATTGATCTCTGCTGGAGTTTCAGTAACATGACATTTCCCTGCAGGATGAGTAACGGTGCCTGCACAGGTGTCTCTGTACCACGTTGAATGAGCAACTTTCAGCTCCATTCACCTCTCAGGTAGTGCCCTGAATAACTACATGGTTTTAAATCAAAGGGAGCTGTTGGTTAGAAGCAAATAGGACACAACACAGTGACAGAAATAAAAGTTCTTAAGGGAACTGAGTGGAGGAGCTGTGAACTAGAAATGTTAATGGCTGGCACAATTAACCCTTTCCAGACATAAACCTGGAAGAAAAAGTATTTTAATACCTTAAAGACTCCTGGAATGTTGGGCAGTATTTCAGTAGATGCAAAGGGGAAAAACAAATGGACATGTTCTAATAAAAAATGGGACAGAAACTGCAGCTGGCAGTCCTGTGTAAACCATACATTTGGTGTTTGGCGTAGAAAAGCTGGGTTTAGTACACTCTGACCACCCCATCAGATTGCAAGATAAATGACACTCATTTGGATCTGTCAGATTAATAGATGGGGAAGAAGGAGGATAGAGGGTGACTGTATCCTCAGGAATCAGTTTATAATTGGAAAGCCCACAGAAATTGCATGCTCAGCTGTAACTCTGCTGGAAATGGCAGGACTTGGAACAACATTTATTGGGTAGTGCTACACTGTCAGTTTAGCTCTGACCTTTCTGACTCTTCAGATCCAACTTACATGTCTTGATTTGTTCCTATACCCTTTCAAATGTAACCAGCTGGGTCCTTCCCAGATGTAGCCTAGCTCTAACTCTGAGCACTGTTGATTCCAGCAAACTCACTTAGAGGTAGTAAAAAATAAAACTAAACAATTTATATTAATCCACACCAGAGTACTCTAGTACAATGCTACCCCAGAAACCCTTGCTCCTTCAGGTATCTCTCAATACATGTCAATACAGCCTCTCAATACATGTTCTAGGACATACTTGCCACAAAATTGCAAACTTCGAGGCTAGGACGGAGGCATCACTTAATTTCAGGTTTTTTGAGCTGAAAAAGCCATTAATACCTGATAATTATTTCTTAAAACCACACAGCTGCTATTTTGGACTTAGAGCAGATTTGGACCAAATAATATGCACTGCAAATACAACGTATTGCAAATAAAACCAATTCTCTCTTCAAAACACCTGTGCTGTAGAACGTTTGGGAGCTATTCTGCACCCCGTGACTCAAAGGCTAGGAAATACCCTCTGGAGAAGCTATTTAACAGTGTAGATGTCACCTTTAAAGACTTTTGCTGCAAAAGTTTTCAAGTCTAGAGTAGCAACAGGTATCCATTCTATGGATTCATTTTGGTTCAGACTCTTCTTGTACACATGCTGCAACCATAAGGAAAAGAAAATCTATTATAGAATACATTAAATACACAGTATGAAAAAAAATTTAAAAGTCAGATTATTTTTATTCCATCACCACTTTTAATGGACATTGGGAAGGAGGAATAAGAAAATGAGCAAAGTTTATGCATGAAGAAGAGAAATAAAGTGAAAAGCGATCGTAAGAACCTTGCGAGGCCTTCTGTCTGAATTTTGGCATCTCCACAGAGAAAGGAACTAAAGCCACATGTTCCTACCAAAACAAGGAAAAAGAGAAAGAAGTGGTATCAAAGCCATGAGAGACACTCTCGCGGGTCTGCCTTTTGGGCAAGGGGAAGAGCCAAGGAGAGGAGGGCACGATGGCCCTGATTAGAACGACTCTGTGTCAGCACTCAACAATCCCTGTCCCAGATTCTTCCCCATGGTGCCCAGTAACAGTCTGAGAAGCAATGGGCATGACCTGGCATACAGAAAATTCCATTCAAACATCCAGAAAAAAACAATTTCACTGGGAGAGTATTTAAAGACTGAAACGAACTACACAGAGAGGTTCTGTAGTTTCCACCCTGCTCTATCTGACCCCGCTTTGAGAAAAGGGGTTGGACTGGATGATGTCCAGAGGTCACTTCTAACTGCAGAGATTCTGTGATTTGCTATCTTACACATCACAAGTGAAAGAAGTACTCAGTAGACTGTTAAACAAGGAGGAAAAATTAAAACAAAGACTTACAGCAGAAGAGTAACATCCATTTACTTCTTCAAGTTTATGAATTTGAAGGGGATAGGAAGACATTTTGGAAGATACAACCCTCACAAAATTATAAATTAACATATTTCTCACTGAATAAAATGAACAATACAATGATTTCAGGTTTTTCCGAAGCAGGTGAAACAAATAAAGTTATATATTTCAAGTATACGATTTCACCATCTTTCTCAGCAACTAACCTACTAAATGAGTCTATTTGGATTAACTCTGTCATTCAATTTTCAGTAATGTTTAAGGCCAGGAACCCTCCTGTGTTACTTGAAACCAGTGTTGAAGGGCTCAAGCTGTGATATAAAGTGAACAGTCTGTCTCCTAAATATCCCATAAATTCTACCAACTATTTAACCTGGGATGTGTGACAATCTGTTTATGATTGCCTGAAATCACCCCTCTTCTCTTCTGTCTTTTTGCTGGGCATATCATCTCATTCAGTATCAACAGCAAATCTACCTTTTCCATTCACTGTTGTTGGAAAACCATAGTTAACTACTTAAGCAAACTCAAATTCCCACATTTTCATTTACCATTTTCTTAGGCAATTCTTTTGGAATTACAAATGAGTTAAGTTCTTGTAGAGGTCATAGAATAAACTTGCATTTGTTCTTTTACCTTTCAAAATTGCTTCTTTGAAGCATCTAACTCTTTTTAAGCTCAAAAAGGTCATAGGTCACATGAGACAGAAATGTTGGAACAACAATTATTGGGTAATGCTACACTATCAGCTTAGCTCTGACTTTTCCGATTTTACTCAGATCCAAGCTGAAAGTCCTGATTGTTCCTAGACCCTTTTGAAGGTAATCAGCAAGGTTAGTCGGCAATGGGACACCAGTTAGAGTGCTACAGGTTTCCCTTCTGCAAACAATTATTTCTAAAAATGCCCATAAGTTAACAGTTAAAAACAGCTCACAGTGAAGAAATCATTTTCTGTTTTATCACAATTGTTCTCCTTGGAAAAGAAATCCAGGAAAGATGCCATTCAATTGCATACTCTGGAGAATAAGCTGGATCTGTAGGATGGTAGGACAAGGGGTAATGGGTTCAAAACTGGAACACAAGAGGTTCCACTTGAATTTGAGAGAAACCTTCTTCTCAGTCAGGGTAACAGAACACTGGAACAGGCTGCCCAGAGAGGTTGTGGAGTCTCCTTCTCTGGAGACATTCAAACCTGCCTGGACACCTTCCTGTGTAACCTCATCTGGGTGTTCATGCTCTGATGGGGGGATTGGACTAGATGATCTTTCAAGATCCCTTCCAGTCTCTAACATTCTGTGATTCTGTGATCAGTGAAATAAAAAAATTAAAGATCTATAATCTCAGTAAGGAGTACACCTGCCTGATGCTCTATGAATTTCAGGAAATACATCCCTCCACCTACAGGGTAGATACCTGCAGAGATATGTATCTTTCCACCAAGCAGCAAATGAGATCCATGTTACTGGCTATGCAGATCAACACCACCTCAGACTACAGTCAGAAATAAAAACATAAGATAACATAAAGCTCTGGGGAACTATAATGAAGTTCTGTCCTGGTTTCAGCTGGGATAGAGTTAATTTTCATTCTGGTAGTTGTTACAGTTCTGCGATTTGTATTTAGTATGAGAAGAATGTTGATAATACACTGGTGTTTTGGTTGTTGACAAGCAATGTTTGTACCAAGTCAAGGACTTTTCAGTGAGAAGATTGCAGGTGCACAAGAAGCTGGGAGGGTGCACAACCAGCAGACCTGACATAAGTTGGCCACAAGGATATTCCTTACCATATGATGTCATGCTCAGTATATATTTTGGAAGAAGAAGACGGAAGGGAGGGACATTTGGAGTTATAGTGTTTGTCTTTCCAAGTAACCATTACACATGATGGAGCCCAGCTTTCCTGGAGACAGCTCAGCACCCGCCTGCCCATGGGAAGTAGTGAATTAATTTCTTGTTTAGCTTTGCTTGACTGCACAGCTTTTTCTATATTTATTCAACTGCCCTTATCTCAAACCATGAGTTTTCTCACTTTTAGTCTTCTGATTTGCTCCCACATCCCAGCAGGGGGGATTGAGGGAGTGGCTGTGTGGTGCTTAGTTGCCAGCTGAGGTTAAACCACAACAGGATCTTGTAAGGGTTTGCATAGTCAGGGAAATTCTGTACTGATTTGTGAGCAGGCTTTAAGTAAGATTCAAGTGTAGTCAACCCACCCCACCATGAAAGCAGATAGGTTCAGTGGGTAAGTAAAATCCATTGTCATGTGCAAATTCTTTGCCCCTTCTTTATCTCTGTGCATTTATCCACTTTCAGGCAAGGTCACAAAATCAGGTATGAGATTGGATGAGTCCTTGAGCCTTTACCTAAGGGAGACACAGTCATATCCTTTTCAGCAGTGAGTCAGGTCTCTAACCCCTATGCCATCATCAATTATTTGAGTTTTACCTGCTCCCATCAGCTATGCCTCAGTCTGATCCAGTCACAGCTGCTTTGTCTTTTTGTCCAATAAAATTATAAATTTCAGCAATCACCAGGGCCAGCCCTGTGCAGAGGGATGCCTAAGGACCAAAACTGGAGAAGGAAACAGCTAAGTAAGAGACAGATTGCCACGAATAAGAGACAGGTTGCCAGATCACTAAGTACAAATGGTAATGATAATAGGGAAATAACCTATTAGTCCAGTTGTTTCCTCCTCCTGCACAGGACAAAACATGTCTACATTAGTGAGTGGCCCGAGGGTAGATATCTGGAGAGGAACAACTGGTGGTAAGGGCCAGCACCCACACACATGTTGTCAGTGAGACTTACATTAGCCAAGCTCTACTGAACTGAGGGCCCATTAACAGTTGGAGTGCATCTGTGGCAGTCCTGAAGCACATCTTGTGGTCACTTTCATGCAAAAGAAATCCAGTTTGTGCACTTTAAGACTACTCTGCAGTGTGAATAAAAGCACAATAAAGGGGATGAACGGATGGTTTCCTCCAAAGGCTCTCTCCTGACGCAAACCAAACCACTAATATAGATGCACCTTGAAGACAGCATGCACTCTGGAGTTATAACTCTGGCTATGTCTGCTTGGTGGCTGACCTGTGATTTATGTGTGTTTTAACCTGAACCTCTGCCAGAGAGCTGCAAAACTTAAAAGCTGGTGATGTGAATTCATGTCCACACAGCTCTCTGGAAGTGAAGGTAAAAACTCATATCTCACTTTATAAGCTGGCAAAGGGGAAGAACAGACACATTGCTCTTCAGTGCAGGGAGACACAGAGGGGGTGAGTGAAAATTATTTGGTATTTGGCACCTAAAATGGGCCTTACATTACTCTGCTAATAAGGAATGGTCTAACTACTTTATGTGGTATAATTTACAAAGTGAGGTAAACATCACTACTTTCAGTATATAGAACATCGCTTGCCTTGAGCAGAAGCAACATTATTCCTATTTCACTGAGACAGACATAGAGTTTACCTATGTCAATGTTTTTCTAACAGTAGTAAATTCATTTTTAAAACTTGAGGTTCCCATGTATCAAAAACCACCCAAACAACTATGAAACCTTACTCCAGAAAATAAGAAAGATTTTTCTGTAACATTTTTTAAAACAATATGGTTTCTTCTTTTGGAATGTGATTTCCTATTTCACGAATGTAACCTTATGACATTTTGTTTCAAGTTAATTTTATTTCAAAAATTGATGTCAATTAAAAGAATGAAATTAAATATAGCAGTTCAACTGCCAGCATATGGTACATTTTATGTGGATTTGAAGGGAGTTAGTGGGGGGAAGGTTTCTACACTATGGAAGTGAGTGATGCTTTCACACCAAAGTTCCCACATTTCCAGCCTGTCTTTTTGTCATACCACTGCTCCTTGACATAGGTACTAAGAGAGAGCAAGGAGGGAAGTCTTCAGGAGGAGGAGGAGCAGGCACTGAGCTCTCTGGTGACCAACTATAGGACCTGAGGGAATGGCAGGAAGATGTGCCGGGGAGGTTTAGGTTGCACATGAGGAAAAGGTTCTTCCCCCAGAGGGTGCTGGACACTGGAACAGGCTCCCCAGGGAGGTGTCACAGCCCCAAGCCTGACAGTGTTCAAGAAGAGACTGGACAACGTCCTCAGACACACGGTATGAACTGTGGGGTTGTCCTGTGCAGGGACAGGAGTTGGACTCGATGATCCTTGTGGGTCCCTCCCAACTCAGGACATTCTGTGATTCTATGAGTCTTTATTTAGACCAAATACCACCTCCCTTACCCATAACAACTTTGATACCCAAACATCTGCTTGAAAGATAATACATTACTCACCAGAAGAGATTATCATACTGCAAATTCTTTGCCAGAGGAATGTAATATCTGAAGTCTGACCCTTGCCTGTTTGAAGTACTGTTTACTGAGAAATTCACATCCAGCCACATCCGATTGCCACACATAGTGCATGTTTTCTGTACCAGAGCTGATCTATTTTTTTTTCTACAACAAATTCTCACTCTAAAGTTCCAATTTGTGAACACAGAAGCACTTCACCAAAAAACAGGTACTCAGTAAAAGTTTCTGAAAGGCCACTCAGGGCTGGGACTTAATTTACAGTAAATATCAGAGAGAATGAACACAGGAAACATCTTCAAATAGGCTGAATAGCCAGTGAGAGCTATAAACACAGAGGAAAGCACTGCTGGCTGAGGAATTATCTTCCACTGCATGTTACTGAAAGCTGGGACGTTGAAGAGACAGCTCTCAAAATACTCCCTGTTTCTACACTTATCCACTGGCAACAGATATTGACCACTATTGGAGACCACACATTGGTCATCTCTGTGTTCAGTAGTCCAGGGACAAAGCATTTGTCCTAGAGGGAAAATAGTTATGTTCAGACCACTGATTTAAATGATGCAGCACAGGGCAACAACTATCTTCCATGCAATCTCTAGCCAAAGTGTGAAATCCTTTCTCCCTTTCTCACATTTCCATACATTTCAAAACAATTATTTCACCAGGATGAGTAAGTACTATAACTTATCCTGGTGGGAGCAATGTAAGCCAATATTAACCTAGGTTATATGTGATACATTATACTTTAACTCATAAGGGAAGAAGCCATGTAGCATGGATAAAGATACCAGAAATTTATGGAGGCTTTACGTAACAGAAATGTAAGGCAAATACAATGGGCCAAAATGGAGTAATTCTTTTCCTGAAGTGGTCAATTGAAACATATATGCAAAAGAGTATCAATATATGGAAGAGAAAAACTATTCTTCTAAGCAAATTTCTTCTGCATGTCAGCAATACTTTGTGTTGTATCTAAATTCATGGCTTGAAATTATTCAGGGAGTGGTTAAATAATGCAATGCATCAAATCTTTTTTAAAATGAACTGCATTTTCGACTTCCTGGACACTGCAAATTATTTGCAGCTGTAATTTACTATAGGCAAGTGTTAATTTACCTAACCCATATTTTATGAATATGTATTGACTAATTGCAAGCCTATGGTTCAGGGTAAATAAATACATGATTTATATTCAGGCAAGTCACACAATCAATTTTCAATCTACTGCCTCAAATGCAGTATCAGACTGTGACAGCCTTATTTGCATTGACACGAGATGTCATAGTTCTGTGAACTACAAAAAGTAAATGTGAAACATTTTTCAACAGCTACTGGTGAATCATGCTCAGCAGTGACGTCCACAGCAAAACCTCAGAATATCAGTGGCCTGTCTGCTGCTTGACTACAAATTGAACAAAACTCTAACCTAAGCAGGCCAGTCTTCACCCAGGGATCTGTTGTGCTGGCGATTTTGTTTCCTATGGTGACTCCTAATTTAATGCTTCCTCTCCTCACCTACCCAGACAGGAGAGCAGTGCTTTTGCCATCAAGGAATGGGAGAAAAGGATGGGCCTCTGTGTACTTGGACTTGATCTTTCAGGTCACAATCGTTGTTGAGAGCAGTTAATCAAGCTTTCAAATCAGTGCCAAAGGTCTATCCTGCCTCTCGTTGAGCGCAGGGGCTCATCTCAAACAAGACTCACTGGACATGCTGCATCAGGGATTTTATTGTTAATAGAGCTCCCAAATCACCAGCTGCTTTTTGCCCACTATTCACTGCCATTAAATTTTTTCAATTAAATAGAAAATGTTTAAATAACATTCCATGTTGAAGTATTCCTAACCATTTCTTTAACTAGACATCCTGGCATTCACCTTCTGTCTTCTGCAAGGGCAGCCCAAATATTTCAAGTAGCCCTAAACTTCTTTATATAGGGAATTAAACTGTATCAGGATTCATAGAAACCACCAGAACCCCCAAATATATGAACCTTATGGACAAGATTATGCAGAAAAGAAACAGTTAAATTTAGCAAACACTATTAAGTCATTCATTCAGCTATAGAAGTAAAGGTATCTCACATGATGACATTCTGTATCACTCAATAACTATTTTCTTACTAGCAGCATTAGAGCTATTTAATGATGTCGTTATACCCACAAGACCACCTGTCAAAGAAAGGGAATACAATGAAAATGATGAGGTGGTGCAGTGGGATGAGGAACATACATTCATTAGAGACGCAAGAAGGCAGCTGGTGTTATTGGACATAAAAAGGAGATTGGGGAACCTTGTTAAAAGTTATGTAGTTTCCTGAAAGAATTACTGAACAAAACAGCAAAAAAGTTTGGTGGTGCAGAAAAGGATTGGCAATTACATACATCCTTTAACTGTACTTCAAATTAAGGAAGATACAGAAAAAAGATTAAATTACAGTTTTAATAGGTACTAAGAAAAGACTTATTAAAAAAAAGCTTCTGGTTTCATTTCTTGAGATTGTGTAGGGTTCAGCAAGCAATATGAATGGAGTCTGCAGGCTGGAGTTAATTATTTGCATTAGCATTTCAGATGGGCTTCCATGTAAATACCAGCTCTTCCGTGTGCCATGGACACAGACAAAAAGTAAGCTAAATGCTTGATCTCCTTTATAGGATCCTACGTTATGTCACTTAATAGGTAGCCAACAGCATGGGGATTGAATGACACAGGCTTTTGAAAACAGCACTGGGATCTAATTAATTGCGACAAATTATCCAAAGCAGCTTGGCATTGAGGAAGGAGGACAGACTCAGAGAGAAATGACAGATGGATGTGCAGAAAAGACAGAAGGACCTTTGCTGCTCCTGAAGGGCTCAGCCTAGAGGCCTGTCTCCTCAGAAAGCATTTTGCATCATGATTTTGTGAGTCAATGTTATTTACGTGACACCTAAATGTCCATATTTGCAACTCCATATGTCAAGTACTTAATGCCACATGGGTGATGGGACCCAAAAACCAGTAAGTTTTAACAGTAGTTGGGTGTATGGTTGGGAATGGTCAGCTTGGTTTACCCTCAGATTGCACCCTTGTACTGAAGCTGTTTGAGCTGTGTGGGAAGAATCTTCTTCAAGGGTGGGCCCTGAGCACCAGAGGACAACAGCCAAGAGCCAGCCGCCCTTGGAAGTCAAGCCAATCAGAACTGAGGATATCTCCCACCCAAGTGCCCTGATGACATACAGACTGGGGTATGAAGGAATTGAAAGCATCCCTATGGAGAAGGGCTTGGGGGTACTGGTGGATGAAAGACTGGACGTGTGCCGGCAATGTGGGCTTGCAGCCCAGTCGTATCTTGGGCTGCATCAAAAGGAGCATGGCCAGCAGGTGGAGAGAGGTGATTCTGCCCCTCTGCTCCGCTCTGGTGAGACCCCACTTGGAGTCCTGCATCCAGCTCTGGAGCCCTCAGTGCAGGAAAGACATGGACCTGTTGGAGAGGGGCCAGAGGAGCCACAGAAATGATCAGAGACTGGAACAGCTCTGCTGGGAGGACAGGCTGAGAGAGTTGGGGTTGCTCAGCCTGGGGAGGCGAAGGCTCCAGAGACACCTTATTGTGGCCTTTCAATACTTAAAAGAGCCTTAGAAGAAAAATGGGGACAGACTTTTCATTATAGAAGGGCCTGTTGCAGTAGGACAAGAGGTAATGATTCCAAACTAAAAGAGGGAAATCATAGAATTATGGAATGTCCTGAGTTGGAAGGGACCCACAGGGATCATCAAGTCCAACTCCTGTCCCTGCACAGGACAACCCCACAGTTCACACCGTGTGTCTGAGGATGTTGTCCGGTCTCTTCTTGGACACTGTCAGGCTTGGGGCTGTGACACCTCCCTGGGGAGCCTGTTCCAGTGTCCAGCACCCTCTGGGGGAAGAACCTTTTCCTGATGTCCAACCTAAACCTTCCCTGGCACATCTTCCTGCCATTCCCTCGGGTTCTGTCACTGGTCACTAAAGAGAAGATGTTGGCACCTGCCCCTACACCTGCACCCCCCTGACAAGTAACAGAAGCCGTGAATGGGCTTAGATCTGCTGCAAAGGTGGGAATGAGGGAAGAAGGCATTTCTCAACAAGTTTTTTGGGAAAGTATCTCAGAGGAAGGAGACTCCTGCACTGGCAGCTGTGTGCCACATGTGAGCACACATGCAATTCAGGCATTTGCCATGCAGTGGGATTACTGGCAATGAGACTTTCTTTTTCAGAACGTATTCACTGTAGTTAGACATTACTCTCTGCTTAAGAAACTGTGAAATTGAAGTCCTCCTTCCTCCCTTTGTGAGGAAGCTGTAGCCGCCATGAGCTATCCCCTCAGTCTCCTCTTCTCCAGGCTGAACAAACCAAGTGACTTTAGCCGCTCCTCATACATCTTCTTCTCCAAACCCTTCACCAACCTTGTAGCTTCTTCTGGACACTCTCCAGTAGCTTTATGTCCTTTGTATCCTGTGTCACTCAGCCCTGCACACAGTGCTCCAGGTGAGGCCGCTCCAGTGCAGAGCAGAGCGGGACAATCACCTTCCTGCCCGTCTGGCCATGCTGTGCTGGATGCACCAGGACATGGGTCCCTATTGGCTGCCAGGGACACTGTTGGCTCATGTTCAACTTGCTGTCGACCAAAACCTCCAGATCCTTCTCCACAGAGCTGCTCTCTAGCATCTCATTCCCCCAGTCTGTATGTACAGCTGGGGTTGACGTGTCCCAGGTGCAAAATCCAGCACTTGCCCTTGTTGAACTTCATATGGTTGGTGATGCAGGCCAGACATGAGGAAGAAATTTTTTACACTGAGGGTGGTGAAACCCTGTCCCAGGTTTCCCGGAGAGGCGGTGGATGCCCCATCCCTGAAAACATCCCAGGCCAGGCTGGATGGGGCTCTGAGCAACCTGATCTGGTTGAAGATGTCCCTGCTCATTGAGGGGGGTTGGACTAGGTGACCTTTGAAGGCCCCTTGCAGCTGAAACTATTCTATGATCCTAACTGACAGAAAGGGGCAGAGACGCCCTGAGAGGTGGCCTGCAGCTTCCTGGAGAGGGGGACCTCGTCCTCCCCCATAGTCAGGTCCTGGACTGCAGTGTCTCCCTGTAGGATGGGGAGGCCAAGTCACACACTAACATCAAATGTATCTCTGAATAAGAGCATTTTGGGTGTCTGAGCCCGTTTGGTATGCTGTCAGTTTGGTCTCAAACCACAATTCACACCCCACAGGTTTGAGAGACATCCCGTTCCCACAGGCTGCTTAGAGCACCTTGTAAGTACCTGAATATATCGACATTAATGGAG
This sequence comes from Columba livia, assembly GCF_036013475.1. Taxonomy (NCBI): domain Eukaryota; kingdom Metazoa; phylum Chordata; class Aves; order Columbiformes; family Columbidae; genus Columba; species Columba livia. The sequence goes on from NC_088602.1 coordinate 7,444,869, forward strand.
ATGGAGGATAATCAGCAGCATACTGATAAACTAAGATGCATAAACTTGTGTGGTTTATGCATGCCTGGCATGCACAAACATCTGGCATGCAAAAACATCACTTTAAATTCAGACAATAAAACCAGAAGTTAATGAGATCCCAGCATTTTTGTGCATGGCAGAAGGCACTTAGTGATTCCCAGAACTCGACCGCACACCATGTGGCATGTCCAAGCACTGACAATGATTCTTACTTCAGCTTCAGCTCTTTTGTCTTTACTTCCACAAATACTCCAGAAAGCAAGCACACTTGTGAAATACCAAACCATCTGCTGATCTAACTTCATTCGATTTAGCAGAATTTCTTCTGGTAGAGAATTTGTCTGGGCAGTGTTTGGTACATTCAGTTGTACACCAGCACTGCAGGACACTCCCAGAAGCTTCTTGAAGCTGCTCACCCTAGAGAGTCACAGTCACAGACTGAGGAAGCAACCACAACACAATTTAGCCACAGTTCAGTCCCTAAAGATGAGGCCTGTCTCCTGCCTCACAGTCCTCTGAGACCTGAGGACCTGATTTGATGTTGACATCTTTCACTGCCGTCCCACCAAATGGCCATTCATTTCCGTTCTCCATTGTTTTCTCTGGATATGACCAGGCTGCTGTTAGGTCCCTCCAAAACCTCACTAGGCTGAACAAGACCCACTCCCTCAGCTTTTCCTCACAGGGCAATCCCTCTAGCCGCTCACTGTGTTGGTGGCCACCATGAAAGTTCATCAATATTGGCCTTTCTGTACTTAAAAGAAAGATGGGGACAGACTTTTTAGCAGGGCCTGTCACAATAAGACAAGGGGTAGTGGTTTTAAACTAAAAGAGGAGAGATTCAGGCTAGACATGAGGAAGAAATTTTTTACACTGAGGATAGTGAGGCACTGGAACAGGTTGCCCAGAGGGGTGGTGGATGCTCCATGCCTTGAAACATTCAAGGCCCAGGCTGGGCGGGGCTCTGAGCAACCTGATCTGGGTGAAGATGTCCCTGCTCATGGCAGGGGTTGGACCAGATGAGCTTTGAAGGTCCCTTCCAACCCAAACTATTCTATGATTCTATGAATATCTTTCTTGTACTGACAGACCTGAAGCTGGACACAGTATTCCATGTGTGCTCTAATGAGTGCTGACTGATGATCACTTTCCTTGATCTACTGATTATGTTCCTGCTGATACAGTGCAAGGATGCTGTTGACTTTCATTCCAAAAGAAAAATTGGAAGAGGCAACAAAAATAAGAGTCCACCCATTCCCCTATCTGTCACAAACTCCATATACACAAATAGAATTTTTAATCTCAACTATCAATAATTAAGCACTGCAAAATAAGTAGTTTGCAAACCTCATCCACAAACTGAAATATATGCAAATATATGAAATGTACTGTACTCACAAAAAGCATAAAAGAGATATAAATTCAACAGATAACTCCCTACAAAATCGTTCATCCAGATATACTAGAAATCATAGCTTGTATTAGCAATTTCCTGAACAACGCATTGTTTTAATGTGTAAACACTTTATTTATATAATGACATTCTGACTTATATTGCTGCCCTCAGAAGTATAGCTGTTCAAACAGAATTGTTTCAAGAATGCACCTATGCAAACATATAATACTGTTTGTTGGAGACTCTCAAAACACTTTGATTACCATTAAATAGCTATTACATGACTTCCATGAGGTAGGTCAGTACAGTTAAAGCCAAGATCCTGTGCATCTGCTGTCAGAAAGTCCAGACTCTGCAAAAAAATATTAACCTTAACAACAGGAAAAGGGAAAAGGGAATTACCATAGTCAGACAGTACATTAGCAAAGAATGAGACCATTTTTGAATGAGATCTACATATTTGACTTACATCAATGCCTGTCATGTTCCATTCTTTTATTTCAAAACATCATTGTGAGGCAGAGAGCTACTGCTGTCCCATGTTTACAAGAAATACAAAACAGCTAAGGCATAAAGTCACAAAGTAACTTGGACATCTGACTGACACTGAAATTAATCCCTCGTTAGTTACTGCCCAACTTTGGAGAGCTCCTAAGGTCTAAACAAGTGGGTTTTCTGACAGACAACTTTCCATTGAGTTACTGCTTTAAATGGTTTCATCTTGGCATGGCTTGACAGCTCTAGATCTATCTTCCATCCAGGCTTTCTCAGACTTTTAGGTACAAATCATTAAACAGTCTAACAACCTCCTTCTCAATCCAAGATTCACTACAAAACATGTTCCTATTGTCCTTCCCTTCTCATATGTAAAAGGGCAACAAGAACATTCATCCAGACACCGACTTCTGGGTGCAGTTCTACCCTCCCACAGAGGTAATGCAAAACTATTCCTGAATTGTTCCTTCCATCAGTGATCTATGCTGTGGCACGTTGCCAGGACAGCCTTACTGCTTCCAGCTCCCAACCCATTTGAGAGCTAGGAGGCATCTCTGTACCGAGCCATTCAACAGACAGTTGCACAAGGGCACCAGACATCTGCGACAATGAAGAAATTCAGGTCTCACAGGGCTTACATTAATGAGCTAACCATTTTATTTCATCCTGCTGCAGTTCTAGGTGCAAAATGCCAATGTTTTTATTTCTATGACACTTCTTCAGAAAGCTAGGGAAGAGAGATAAGTTAAAGTGAAAAGGGTATTTGATTAGGCTAGGGTTTTTTTATACACCTTTATTACTTTTTGGGAAAAGAACTATTTGCCAAAAGCAAAACGAAACAAAAATTTAAACAGTGAGTTTCATTAACAAGCTTTATGAAGCTTATTGATAAAAACTGAGTACTGGTGCGGTGATTTCCCTTGATTACAATTACAGGAGCTAAGTTAGTTAATGCCAAGTAGTTATCTGTGCCTTTGCCAAATAAGAACTATTTCAGAGCCATAATGGTTCCAGCATACTGTGTAAACGCATATTTTATTTAGATTTCTTATCCCAAGGGTTAAAAATATGTATTCATTATAACATATTTTTTTCAGTCTATGCCATGGGCTATTAAAAATAAGTTTTATATTATTTAATTACTCTTTTGAGGTAATAGGCACGTAGAAAGCTTTAAAGCTTATTTTGTTTAAAAACCTTATATCTACATGATCAATGTTGTGTGCATTGTCATCTCCCAAATTATAAACCTTTAGCTTTTGAATGTGAAAAACACAACCTTTGTTAATATAGTTGATATATGATACATGGCTCACTTCCCAAAATGTAATGAGGGTCTCTCCCTCTAAAAAATTATTTGTTTAGTAACCACTAATTGATAGGACAACAAGAATTTGGCCATCCATTTCAGAACACAGTTCATATAATGTAGCCATCCACATGTACTAGCCAAAGTCCTTCAAAAAAAAGAGAAATAGTGGAACCTAATGTTCCTCTTCTTATATGATACTTTAGGCCTCATCTACACACAAAGTTAATTACTTTAAACTGGCAGAAAGCCTTGCCATCAGGCTTATAAAGGTAGGTAGCATTTTTTTCATTCAAGTACATCTTTGTGGAAAACTTTACAATATTTTCTATCGTCAATATCTACAGAAAAATGTTATGCTAAGGGTGTTTAACTTGAAGAGGTTATTTCATTTAATTAAACTGACTCTAATATTGGGATAAATCTTCCCTATCTGTAGTCATCTAAAATGTAGGTGTCTGTTGTAATCGACTAAAGCTCTAATGTCAATGTGAAACGATGAGACTCTTCAAAGGGTAATTAATCCTCTGCTAAGACAGGAAGGATGAATCACCCTCTGGAAATACCTTCTTCCATCAACAGTACTTTTTCACATCATGCATAATAAAACCGTGAAACTCATTACCACAGGATGCTGTGGAGGCCCAGATGAAAGGCGCTAATGCATTTAAAAGCCCCAGACTAACTCATGGAGAATGGGTGCAGTGAGCAGATGGTCTGAAAATAGTCACCAGCTCAGGAAGTCCATAAGCAATAGATCTGGAAGGTGGGAAGTATCCCTGTGTATACTGCTTGTTTCTTATACTTTTCTCTAAACATCTGGTACCAGCCCCTGTTGGAAACAGAGTAGATTAGATTAGCTCTTTTGTTCTAAAGTTAACTCTCCTCCTCAGTCAACATACCTATTCCTCTTGAGAAAAGAAATCGTGTGTACACAAATACTAGATAGTTTTTCTTTATTTAAAGGGATACTATTCTATTTAACATTATGACATTTTATTTTGCTCCAAGACACAGTCTGAAATATAGCTATTTTGTGCTAGCCATTAGATTCTCTTCATAAGCAGTAATTTTAAGATAAATATTTCTGTGTGTTCTAACAATAATATTTTTCCAAAAAGATCGAATAGCTCTGTTTGGATAGAATGTATTGTTACCTGCTGCTTGTATCTCTGATATAACAGGTATCTCTAATCAGTCATCCAAAGCTGAGGCCCAATTTTTGTAGAAGACATTCTATAACATATTCAATGAATAATCAGACACACAGTGAGAACATGAACGTGTTTTTATCTTAAGATATGATTGCAATAAAAACACGCTTGGGAATAATAACATATTTGGCATAGGACATTACTAGACATGGCCTGCAGGAATACATCAGGATACAAAGTAAACCTTCCACTTTTTCTTACTGTCATTTTCAGCATTAATCAGACCTGTTGTTTCCTATGTCTCATTAGTTTTGTTAACTTGTTAACATTTCAAGATATGAGGGCATGGTTTTAAAGAAATTTTAACATTTAAGAAACTTGGATATGTTCTAAATAAATTTTTAGACAGTAACTATTGAATTATGGGAGGTTGGGCTCATCAGGACCAAACTATTGGGAAAAGGACCTCAAGTCACAAGGTCAGAAGGAAAGAGCATAATTTCAGCCTGAAAGCAACAGGATTGAGAGATGCTGTCATGGAACTGAGGACCATTTGGTGAGAAACATGCTCCAAATCCCGGAGTCTCACTCTACCTTTTTCTTTAATGATTCTTAGCAAAGGATGTGGTGGTTCATGATCATCCACGTGATGTGAACTTCTCATGCCTGAGCCAGTCCTTTGGGAGGCTCTGAAGATAAAAATGCTATAAACTGAGTTGACTACAGCAGCATCCCTAGGAGAGACAAGTGGCTTTTAAAGTTTCTTTCTTTCTTTAAAATATCATTTTCGTTCTGACATTTCTGTTCAGTAATCAGCAGCTTACTTTTACACTCCAGAGGGACATTCTTCTGACACACAAAACTTTCTACTAAAATCTCTTGGGTCTACGTCCTAAAATTGCTTGTAAAAACTTGTAAAATAACTTCAATTTGCTACTTGTAGCACTGCATTTCCAGAGCCTTGCAGACACTACATTTGTGGGGTAGGAATTAGTTGTGCAAATACACCCGGTGTCTTTTTTCAGCTTTGCCAGATTATTTAATTCCTTTTCATAACATTTGTCAAGGCACTAAAGCTACTGTAGGATCTAGGAAATGCATCTGCTTCTCGTCTCAAACTCTGCTGGGCAAATAGATGGTTTTTTCAATTCTAAAGGAGTTCCTATGGTAAGTGAAGCCATTTCATTAACATGAGGTACATGCAATAAGCAGAGGCATCCTATCTTCTAGCTAGCTAGTAACTTTTCCACAGAAAGTCAGTCAGTGTGATTGTAGCTCAAAGAGAAAACTGTGTTCTGGTTGTAAACATTTTAAATCACATCTACAAATTATGCCATATAAATCTCATATTAATTGAGGCAACACACTGTATTTTCCACACAGTGAGGCAGGATCGGTGAAAAGATGTTGAAACCTGTATATGGCTTAGGTTTCCCGTAATATTTTCCAAAACGTTTATATATCTTTGAAACCCAAGCCCTGATTTCAGCAGTCATCTGGGTGATCCTCAAATCCAAAACCATTGTGAAATGAACCAGGGTAAGAATATAAGGCACAATTATTCTTCAGTCTTTTACGTTTCCTGTGGACTGGTGGACAGCATATCTGTTGCTCGACTGAAATTCATAAGTTGCTCCGTACCATTCCCCAATACCACTAAGATTCTTTCAGTTTATGAATTGGCACCCAATTTGGGAACCTCACATTATGTGTCTTCTCTAATCAGTAAAGACCTCAGAGGAAGATTCAACTTGGCTGAACTGCTTTCTGTCTATGTCTTACTATTGAATATGTAGGAAGCTCTGCAACCCAGCTCATAACTTCAGTAACCAGATGGCCATGAGTGTGGTTTTCTGCAGCTTAGATTAAGCCAAAACCAGACCTCCCACAAGAAGCCCTAGTACAGAATAGCTCTTCTGGGCTACGTTCAAAGCTTTAACCTTTTTGTACCTCTGTGGTTCTAGTCTCCACAAAAATCCATAGAACTCAGGTTTCCGAATCCTGTTTGTAAATGGGAATCCAATGCCTGAGATACTGTGATGATATTTGCAGGATCAGAGAAACACGTGCCTCCCTGAGGGGCATAAACAGAGAACCCAGATTGGGTGGAAAGACTGATCGGGAAAAACAAGAAAGGCATTTTGAATCAAGTGCTTGCCTTACGCAGCTCCTGCCATCTATTGCTGAATTGTCTACAGGCCAAAAAACAAGCCTTTCTGGATCTGATGAACAGGAACTTTCAGATCTGCTTGCTTCAATCCAAACATCCTTTGGAGCATTCCAAATGTGAGGATCTGACATTTCCTCTTCTCTGATAATAATAGTGTTTTCCTTTAATCTCATTATTCTTAGTATTTGTGAATGGTAAGTTCATAGCAGAACTCACGAAAGGTGAAGCCAAACATGAAAAAGCTAACACTAAAAATGAACCATAAAATGAAGGGAAGAATAAAGAATACAATACGTAGGTAATTTGTGACTAACCCAATGTTACGCATTCCTCTTATAAGAGAAATGTCTGTGTTAAAATGCATTGTTTTTCATAAACTTAGAAACTCAGAAACTAACAACGGTCAAAATTAAGATTTCTTTTTAAATATTAATTCAGTCACTTGCGCAACTGTTTATATATGCACCTACAAATATACACAATTCAGTTCCTTAGTTACATCATATTTCCTCCTCAATTAAATTGCTCCACCCAGGATCACACCTTGTGTTTCATTACAGGTTCCCTGATCCTTCCAACCAAACCTGGCTCCTCCTCACGTTTTTCCGAACTGCTTCCTGATCCGGCCTGATTTATTTCTAGCTTTTGTTTGCCCATTCCATCCTAATTCTCTCGGGATAGTTTTCACGTTTTCATCACATTTTATGATTTTCCCACTGCAGCTATCTTCCTTAACTTACTAAGGTCAACCCCAAACCTTGAGTTTATTCCTTTCTTTCCACTACTACTCTGTTTTCACTGGGATGCCAACTCTAGCTCAGCTTAAACCTGCAGTTCTAGGCAAAGTTGAGAAGAACCTCTGTCACCTCTTCCTCCAACCCACAAATCCCCAGTGGATTTGGGATTACACTAAGAGTGGTGGAGGTTGGATGGAGACTATTTGCTAGCAAAGGACCACAACAATACAGAAGGGAAGGAATAGGGATTTGCAGGTCTAGATTGGAACTTAGAAGAGTCAACACAACTCAGAAAACTTCACTGAATTTAAACAGCTATCTCTGTAATTGGAAATGAATAGTAATTTGCAATGTATACAAGGAGTTAAATTAAGTTAGAACACTTCATTTAAAATGTAATTACTTTCTACTGTGGATCAGTTTGGGTGCTGTAATCCTGAAAAGAAACATTGACTTGCTCTCACCTTTCTGAGACCTTTTCACATTTTTTGGTTAATTTTGTTTGCCTTGTCAAACACATGAAGGCTGGATTATTAATAATATTCTAATGTGGCAGGTGCATATTTGTATGTGGGAAGGTGTCATTTTAAAGTGACAGCTGAACCTTTTGCTAAAATATGAAGTTTCCTCCCAGGAGAAAGTGATCTTATCTTTTCATTTTTCTCTGGATATAGTACACTATATGATAGAAGATGTTAATATTAGAAGTGGAACAGATGGCTCAGATTGAGATTGGAGGCACAGCTACAACTCAGAGATGGGGAAACAGATTCAAAAAGAAGCCGACCAGAGCAGAAAATTCAATTAAAAAGTTCGTTTTGAGAAAGCAGGTGTGGGAGTTTTATTATTGAGACCTCCACATTCTCATTTAGAGTAACCCATTTATGAGGCTTGTTATGAACTTGTCTAACCCCGTTGCTGGCATTTTACTACCTATTCCTACTTGAAAGGAATTTTAAATGTCATTGGGCAGCTCTTGCTCTCTCTTCCTCTCCCTTTGGTTCCATCTGAGAATCTGACAGCTCTGTTTCACTGGAAGGCCTGACAAGCCTGTGATTCTCATTAGCCACAGCAGCATATACATGCTTTGGGATCTTTCTGAATGGATAGCCCTACAAAAACTCAGTCCTATATTGCTGCCACTATCATTAAGCACAGAAAATGCCCAAACTGACATTTGACAGATTTTCAGCAGCATCACAATGGGGCATAACTAACTTATTACAAAATTAATATCCTCCTAAGAACAGATAGTGTATGGCTCTGTATAAGTTTCAGCTGCTTTGTCCTGGTCCTTAACACTCTCCTAGGCACTATTCTTGCCAACGTATTATTCAAAGCTTTTAAAAAGATAGGACTGGAGACTGACTGGCTAACAGAGTCCAAACTCCGTATCCCAGAAACGAGATTATATGATCTGTTTCATTAAATAACCCAAAGTCCATCTTAAATTCAGCCAGGAGAGCTTTCCCCTAACTTAAATGTCTTTTAAGAACCTCACAGCTCTTAAAGCCTTATTCTCATTCTCGGCCCAGGTTCACACAGTTTGCTAATTCCATCCTGCTTTTCACTGCTTCCAGACAAATTCCTTCCAAAGGTGTTCCTGTTTTCACAATTGCATACTGTCCCTAAATTTTGGGAGTTTCTTGGTAAACCACATAAAAGTACCTGATGCAGCAGTGCGTAAAGTAAATCCTCTCTTCCTAGTCCCTTTCTCTTGTCTCTTAGACTTTCATCCCCACATGAAGAACTTACATGTTACTTTTGCAGTAGATCTTGAAAGTAATCAAATGTGGATTCAGAAGGGCTAAGGAGAGAAAAAAGTCTGAGGCTTAAAACTCCTTCCTAAGAATCACTTGACAAGGTCCTTGTCTGAATCCAAAATGGTCATGGATAGCAGGAGCACAAGATAACACCATATACCTGATAAATGCATTGCTCTTCCTGCATGGAATCAGAATTTAGATACACACATGGGAAAATCAGGATGGCAGGAAAAAACTCTTTGTGTCCCTTCACATAGAAGCAGCTTTAATCTCATCCTTCAATTCTTATTCAGGCAAAACTCCCAAATCCAGATTCATAGTTGCTGGTCCAGATTCAGTAGTGTCACCTAGATGTCTTATGTTGCTCTTCTGACACGAAGCATCTGTGCAGCCATCTTTATCATATCCAGAATAAAGCAGGCCAGACCACATCCAGCCTATGTAATTGTGTCTGGAAGAAGACTCAGTTTGATGACAAATCTGAAGATACACCTCATCTAATTATTTTTTTTACCTGGACCGTGACTTGTGTTGAACCATGAAACACAAGTGGGCTTGACTCAACTTTTTGCCTCTAGATAACTACTCTGTAACATGGTGAATAATTGTCTGTCCCCTAGACATCAAATGACCCAGCAGAATTAAAACACGTTCAGGCTCTCCTCAAAATTCTAACACTTGTGATGGAAAAATAAACTAAATGTTGTCTTAAAACTAGTGCATCAATATTTTCTATATTGTTCAAAACCACACAAGTTGTGTCCTCTCAACCACATAAAGGAGTCCATGTCTTTTAATGATTTTTACTGCTTGTTAAATCAAGGGTGCAAATACGAGGCTTCTGACACCAAGTGCATTGGTGTCATTCTGTAGAAATGTCACATGATGATGGTACAAGCTGTTAAGACAAAATGATTGACACATCATCTTAACTACCCTCTCAGGTACTCTTTCTGAGACAATCAATTTGGTGTTCTATCTCATTAAATTTCACTATTGCGGTACCTTATATTAGTTGAAAGAGACAGGCTACAGTGTCCTTGAACTGCAGGTATTTAAAGATCACTCTCACAGGCAGGAATTCTGATCAGCTACGAGTCAGACCTGCTGCAAACTGTCAAAAGGAAGGAGCAAAAGTGAAAGAAGACTATCCATCGCATAACTTACTGAGGGACACTGAAATGTTCAAAAGGTATTTGGTATTAGGCAGAATCCAGCAGCAGCCAGTAGTCAGTGTAAGGAAAGACACAGTCATGCTATGAAAACCAAAATGTGCTGGCATATAAAGTCATTAAAGCAGCAAGGCTAAGTTTATTGCTCTGCTGCTTCTCTACTTGCTAATAATAAATTACCACATTAATAACCCTTTATACTTATCCTATTGGAGATTATATGATTACTGATAAAACTTTTAACTACATTAGCAACACTACACTAATTGCATTAACTGGCATAATAAAGTTAATGTATAAATATGGTGTCCTTGATACACACATGGTAAGATTGCACATCTCATTAAGATTAATATTGTTGGAATAATGTCACACCTTTTTTAATCCAAGGCAGTATTACCAAACAAACATGACCCCCTGACTTGAAGTCTTAAAATTTAATATTAGGTAACAGGATTAAACCAGTCTTTTCCAGATGCAAACATAAAGGCAAATTTAGAGGTGGTTTTACGTAAATGGGAAGTTAATCAAGCAAGGCCAATTTAAGTCCTGTGAGATCCTCACTCTGAAAGAGCCTGTACCAATGTAAATGGCCCAGGAAGCCCAAAACACCAGGTTAGGACTTGTTAGTCTGAACAGCTGGCAAACACAGGTTTCCTCATATTTATTCCCAGTTCTACATGACCTTTGACAAATAACGCTGTCTCATTCTGTACTCACATCTTTTTGACTTGCAGGAAACCTTAATCAAATGTGTTTGTGGACTAGAAGGAAATTGTGAAAGTGCCAAAACCAGTTTTTTCTACACTGTCTTCCCACCATCAAAAAAATAAATAAATAAATGAAGAACATGGAGTTTGGCATAAAAGCTGACCCACAAGTCAACACTTAACAGGATGAGTCTAGGAGAGAGGAATGTCTATCAAAACCAAACAATAAGAGACTGTCTAATAAGTTACAGCAGTAGCTTGTGAATAAGCAGCAAGGATGCAACAGTAGAGTCTGGTTAAGAGAGAGGTGACAAAGGTTATGGGGTCTAGATCATGATGTCTTCTCATGATTCTTGATTTCTGGTGGTTTAACATGTTCTTTGCTACACCTGCCCATTTCCATACCCACGGTGGTGGCATCTCTACCCCAGCCCCTGGCTTGCTCTGCACCAAGGTTGTCCCATCCTCACCACAAGGGCTACTCACAACTACAACGCACAACAATGAGCCATATGAATCTTTTTTCTCTGAAGTCCATGCTTTGAACATAAGAGCCAAACACAAGAGTTCAAGCATCTTCATTTTGGGCACAAGTAGAGCAGCCACCTGTTTCAGTCAGATACATCAGGTTGTTACCTGTCTTTGTGCTGCAATTCCTCCTTTGGTAAAACATGAAATCTAGCACTTATTTACCTTGTAAGAGTGTTCTGAGTGGAACTGCAATCTGAATTCCAGGTGCCCAGATGCAACACCTCAACAACAAATGTGCTGAATAACTAGGCAAGAGAAACACTTTTTCCTTTGAGGAGAGATGTATTTTTAGATCAGTGCTCCCTTAAAATATGTGACCTTTTTGCCCTGCCAGAGAGCTGCACTGAAGCAGTGAAATTTCTTTCATTAAAGCTCTGAATGGAACAACATTAAAATCCAATATTTATTCATGCAACAGCGCAGTAATTTGATATGTAATAAGCATTAAGGCAAATATAATTCCATAGTTGACAAATCTAAACTTTGCTTTATAGTTCAAATCTCCTGGGGAGACATGATACTTGACATTTAATTTGAAAAGCAAGATAGACTGATGGAAAAAAACTTTTCCATGTAGATACTAAAAATGCATTGGTGCATTTTATTTGATATGGTGGATTTGCTTAGCTTTATTGTCACATTTTAATAAGCGCATCTCATAAAAGTATAATGAAAATAGAAAGATCATCTATCATAAGAGTGGACAGGTACAGATTTTCTCTTTAGATCCTTGTGTAGAAGAATACCTGTTTTCTTCCAACTGCTAACAATAAATGTAAATTAAACAGTATGACATTGCCTTAAACATCACAAGTTGTTAATGGAACATCACGATGCCTAAGTGCCAATACTAGATTAATCAAGGAAGCTGAATTTTCATTATGTATAATTCTAAAACAATAATGACATTATTTTCAATTTTCAGTGTTAAATACTGTAATGCCAATGCAATATGCAGTGCATTTACAAATAAAATGTCGGTTTTGAGGTACAAATTCTATCTTTTTGTATATGAGAAGGTGAAGTTGGCCCTTGTGGAACAGTTTCCCATCTGCCTGAGTAAGGGACAGGAGATAGGACACATGAAACATGGCGAATCTTAATGCAATCTCACCAGTGATCGTGGGATGGCCCCATCAGGGATCCTCACTGGGTTAAGGCAAAGTGAAGAATCAGAGAATGGTTTGGTTTGGAAGAGACCTGCAAAGGTCACGTAGTCCAACCCCTGCCATGAGCAGAGACATCTTCACCCAGATCAGGTTGCTCAGAACCCCGTCCAGCCTGGCCTGGGATGTCTCCAGGGATGGGGCATCTACTACCCTGCATCTAGACCAAATGTCCCCTCCTTTAGTTTAGAACCATTACCCCTTGTCCTATCACAACAAAAATTCTGTCCTCATCTAAAAATTCTGTCCTCATCTTTCTTCTAGGCTCCTTTTAAGTACAGAAAGGCTGCAATAAGGTCTCCCAGGAGCCTTCTCTTCTCCAGCCTGAATGAGAAGCTGCCCAGTCTGCACAGTTGTGTTTACCCCTCACTTTATTCCTCTGAGCTCCCTTCTCGCGTAGGATGGTTTTGTCTTATTTTTATTGCCAGCAAACAGAAAAGACCTCCTCTCCCCTTGGCAGAGGGCAACCAGAGGCAGAGAAGGAGCCTGGGGCATCTGCTCTTGTGCTTTAGCTGTTATCAGGAGCACATTTTTGAAGTGACTCTCCTGCCTGTCTGCACTGAACCACGCTTTGTTTCTCAGTCTTCAACAACATGAATAGGATCTGTCTCTATTGCAAGCAAACCCAATGGACTGCTCTAGAAACACAACTAATGTGTTCAGGCCACTAACTTGTATTCTTTCCTTGGGACAAGACCAGAGCTAGTACTGAGTACAAAACCCCAGAGTGAGGTCACCCCGTCCTCAGCTTCAGCTCTGTCACTCTACAGACCCGCTGCTAGCACCCCTGCAATAAACTGACCCTTAGATTTCCTGAGTTCAATCACTCTGATACCGTGATTCAAATCCTGCTCAGAGGATCTAAAAATAGCTCCAGACATTACCACTGCCACAGGGACCCCTGCTAGAAGTAGTAATTCTGGCTGCAAATATTACCCTTAAATAATCACACATGCCAACCTACTACCTCTAGACCGTCCATGGGGGAGAATTTCACTTTAAAAATACTGCTCAGAGATCATATTCTAACAAACTACTTCTTTCTGTGTGTTCAAATCGCCTTTATATTGTATTGATTGACTACACTTTTTTTCCAGTGTATCAGTGATATAATTCGAAGCATCTTATAGGAATCACTCAAGCTGATGGACAGAAAATCAGCTGTAGGAAGATCCAATAACTCCTACTGTTGTCTTTCAATGGAAATGTAGGAGTTTTCTTGATGTTCTCATTAGGGAATCTCCCTCTTTTGCAAGATAAAAAAAGTCTAAACTCTTCGCATTTGCTAGGTATAACTCAGCATGGACAATTAGGGAGAAATGGACTTAGCACATTCAGTTTATGTGTGTCAGTTTAATAGAATAAATATATAATGGTTGGATTTAATGTTGGTTGTATCACTGTTGTTCACAGTAAGGAGTGTTGACACATTTATTCCTTCTGATTTGTAAGGTAAGATGGCTTATGATGGCCAGTGCTGTATTCTGACAATGTTAAATCAATAACTGCACCATCACAAGGATTGCAGTTTTGGTAGATGAAGTCTCCCCGTATGCGAGCCCTGTATGGAAAATAATGTTGGGGCTGCACTTTCTTCTGCCTGCAGTGTCACATCAGCTCAAGAGCATGTGTGAGAGTATCATGATGTCTTCTAGTGACCAGCCCCCAAACAGCACAGAGGACAGCATTTAGAGTTAAACTTAAGAATCTTTATACCAAGACAGCATTAATGTCCTGATAACATATGGGTTCAGCTGCCTCCTCATCTCTGGTCTCCATCTGGGAAGAACAGGTTCAACAACTACTGTAATGAGAAGGGTAATGATGCCTCAGCAGACAGAAGGTACTGGGTTTCAAGAGCAAGAAAGGGTGTGTGAAGTGAGGAATGCTGATGGATACAAAAGGAGATCCTATTTCTAAATTGTAACCTCTGATCACAAGTGTACCTCATTTATGTGTATATGAGCCGCAGTGCTCTTTTTCCCAGGCACCATCCAAGTTGTCCTCATCAGCCGCTTCTCAGCAGCTCCTAATTATTCCTCACCCACTGTGAACTTCTCCCTAATTACTCTTTCCCTGTCTCTCCAGGGCTTCTGCAAGAATGACAATGCCATTTACAACTCTGAAGTGACTCTGAGCTCTAAAGTTAACCTTGTGTGCACTTCTCTGTCCCTCCAAGGTTTTTATATTCTTATGAAGTCTAAATTTGAAAATGCCTCAGCAAAGTCAGTTAACTAAAGACCATTCTTCTCAAGTTGCCTTGAGGATGGAGAGGTAGAATCTACAAGAAGCCTTGAAGAAGCTGATTGCATTTTTGTTACATTTAGACTGAGTGTTGGTAAATGCTGATTTCTCTAAAGAGGTCACAGAAAACAAAATGCCAAGAGAACATTGACCTTCCTCTAAATAGCTTATCTAACCTCTTAATCTTGAAAAGCGAAAAGTTTCTCAGGACTTAGCACTTCTTTCTGTTGCATCTGCCCATATATCTCATTCTCAGTCCCTTTTGAGACCTAAATTTCCTAATCTCCCACTTCCCTTTCTCCCCAGAGTGACACTGGTGGGAAGATACCCAGATACATCCATCCTTCTCCCCTCACCTAATGAAGAGAATATCTTTGGAGACCTCATTGCCCTTGCTACTGCTCAAGAGCAGCAGTAAGATTTACTTCAGTCCTTCCTGCTTCATTGCTGCCACTTTAATTGGATCAGGTCCACTGAGTCCTTTTCCTAGGATAAAAGCAGAATATTTTGGTTATTCTAAATGGATCAAGCTGCACTCCTGCATGCTATGAGCAGTGCCATTGTAGTTTGGCTGGGTTTCTTTCTGATGTTTTTCTGGACTAGAATACCACTGACTATCATTTCAGTTACTGCCAGTCTTTCTGGTAGCCCATGATCTTTGTCCTCAGAGACTGTTTGCACACGTGATGTGTGAAGGAGTTCTCTTGAGCCACCATCTTCTGCACAGACCATGGAAAGCAATTCCATTACCATTCTTTATTTCTATATTTATTCTTTCTTTACTTCTCTTTTTGTTCTTCATTGACTTTCAACTGCCAATATCTGAACTTAGGAGGGAGATACTGCTGAGTAAGTAACAGACCGCCAAGGAGTAAACTTGAATACTGGATTCCATCTGCTTACTTTGAGCAACCTAATTAACTCACTTTCCAAAACAAAGTGCAGGAGCAGTCTGGGAGATCTTTCCCTGCAAGAACAGCATCCAGATGGCAGTATGGATGAAATTGCACCAGGTTTTGTTTCCCCCACCCTAGAGTCTCCAAAGAGTTTTTCAGCAGGGTCCCCTATTCACAAATTTCTTAACAGGCTATGAAAACAATATTCTGTTTGTAACACAGTTCTCATATTGCATCTGAGATCTTAATGGAAAATAAATATTTACATATATATATATATATATATATATTTTGGTGTCACCAGGGCACCACAGTATACCAAGCAGGCCCACCATGCCAAGCACTATGGAGCAAGAACACAGAAACCCTAGAAGAAAACAGTCTTAAGCATATGGACATGAGGCAGTTTATACTAACATGTATCTGTGAGCAATCAGAAAATGAAGATATAATGCAGAGAACTGACTGGTCTGTAGCTTCTGTTCACAGACTGTAGAAGCAGGATCCTCCTTCACCTCTTTCATTTGGATCCATGAGCTGTCCCAGTAGCTACTGCAAGTATGGGTAACATCTAGGGTAGCAGATGACTGGCACAATCCAAGAACTCATTAATGTCAACAACTGGGCCAAACTTCACCTCTTTAGGAAAAGAAACACATCTTTCAAACATATGGATCTTGTATATACTGTGTAGTCAGCATTCAGACAGCTCAGAAATATTCTTGTAGACACCACATAGCTATTTCCACGTATCATCTTGCTGAAAGGTTGAAGGAGGCATCAAAATGATGCTGAAAGAGCAATTTTGGAAATACCCAAAATTAAGATGAGTGGGTGTTTCAAAAAATGATCCCATCCTTACACTAAACATTTTAGGAGCAGACAGAATCAAATACAAGAGATAGCCCTCTGCAGGGAATACATAAGCTGTTCTATATCCACAGAAGAAAATAGCAAACACAGGTTGAAATGCTGGTTTGACACAGGTCATTTCTTAAACCACTTGTGCTCCTCTCAGATTAGGTTGTCAAAAGTGAAGGACACGGCTCAACAGACAGGTAGGACTGATTAAACTGTCACATGCCAATAATACATCAAGCTTCTTCGGCAGGGCAGGAGAAGCAGAGTGGCAAGGTTGCTGTCACTTGTGATGTTTTGCTATGTATGGCCACAAATAAAGCCCCTGAGGATGTCAAGGAGTAAACGTTAGGACATAAAGCAGAGGAGCATGTATTATGCATACACAAGTAGGGGGAAACAATCATTAGTAAAGGACTTAACTGTAGGGACACAAAGCATGGTACTGTAACCCTCTTCTCCCATAGGACCTAGTTCTCTGACTCTGGTTTTTGAACAAATCATTTGCTTTAAATCAAAAGGGATACAAATCATATTCACACAGGTCTGACAGGTTATTACTATAGACTCTGTCCTTAAAATCTCATTCATATTAATTTTCCTGACTCTTGCAAAACAGAAAGACAAGACCAAGAACAGCCCTTGTGACTACATTTCATATTTAAGGCAAAGATAAATAGAAAAGATCTGGAATTCAGGGTCAACTAAAATAAGCCTGTTCAATCAATAATCATGGTCACAGTGCACCACTCCTCTGTTACTCTTCTCACTTATACAGTAGGTTGTGAGGAATAGAGATGCCAAATCTTATTCACCTTTTCCTTACATTATTTTTGTGCCAGTAGAAATTATCTGAGACTGAGGATTCACTCTTAACCACCATACCTATAAGACCTCCAAACCTTACCTGCATTCTTGCTTACAACAACCTGCATGAAAACAAGATCCTACCTCATTACTTACCTTCTGCCTCTAAAATGTTTGTCACATTTGGAAGGAATCTTTTCAGTGTGGGAAACTAAAAGTCAGCAAATACACAACTGGAGCAATTGGAACTGAGCAACATTTACAGCCAGACTATCTCAGTGGCCAGCCTGAACTGTGTTCAGTTTTGGACCCCTCACTATAGGAAAGACATTGAGGTTCTGGAGTGAGTTTGGAGAAGGGTAATGAAGGTCGTGAGGGGTGTAGAGCACAAGTGTGATGAGGAGCAGTTAAGGGAACTGGGTCTGTTCAGCCTGGAGAACAGGAGGCTGAGGGGAGACCTTATCACTGTCTGCAACTGCCTGAAAGGAGGTTGGAGCATGGAGAGTGTTGGTCTCTTCTCCCAAGTAGCAAGTCTTAGGACAAGAGGAAATGGCCTCAAGTTGCACCAGGGGAGGTTTAGATTGGATATTTGTGACAACCTTGAAGTGCTCCCCCCATCCTTGGTGGAACAAAGGACCATGTTATGCCTCAAATACCTGTCTTTTTATTACTTTGGGTGAAAAAGATAGATGGCTGTGGAGGCAGAAGATAAAAGCAATTAACAGTGTTGCTGTGAAAGGCCTCATGGCCTAATTGGTACAATAGAGATGAATCATCTGGTGAACAACCAACCACCAGAAGAAACAGCAAACCAACAGCTACTCCTGACAGGCAAAACAACTCACTTCTGGTCAGTACTGTGAACTTTCCCCTAGTTTGAAGACCCCAGACTCATTTCCAGATCAGTCTTCCTAATTAGTATGAAGAATGAACAGATGGAGGAGATGAACTGCCCTCTCCTATCTCGCGTTTAAATGAACTGGGCTATACAATGACCTCACATATGACATGAGGTGGTGGGGTGTAAATCTTCAATGCATCCCCACCTTCCAGAGGTTGTTGAGGGACCAACGTACCTGTGAAGTGGTGATATCTTACTCTCTCTCTCTCCCTCTCTTCTGGTATCTTAGTTTTCCTTCTCTCTGTCTCTCTTCCTCTTTCTTGAACATATAAAATAATGTCATTGTAAGTTCTGCTGCTGAAGTCTTGTTAGGTTTTGCACTATAGTTACTAATCGTTGCCAATCCACCATTTTTAGAAGGGCTTTTTGCTGTCAATGTGTTGGTAAGTTTTGTGATATTATAACATACTTTTGCCAAGTCATTACTATTTGAATTGGCCCCTCAGAGTGATTGTCTGTCATTTACTTCACATTACCATGCAGAAATACCCAGAGTCAACTCACACCTGATCTCACCTGTTGAGTCACGGTGTGTGTTGTGTTCAGAGTTAACTCATCCCTCATCCCACCTATTGGGATGGGACAACATTAGGAAATATTTCTTCCTGGAAAGGGTTGTCAGGCATTGGAACAGGCTACCCTGGGAAATGGTTGAGTCACCGTTCCTGTAGGTGTTTAAGAGACATATGGATGAGGCTCTTGGAGACATGGTTTAGTGCTAGAGTTAGGTTACGGTTGGACTCGATGACCTTGAGAGTCTCTTCCAACCAAAATGATTCTATGCTTCTATAGACATTTAGGGCATGCTTGTACTCATGCGTGCAGCCAGTCCCACCACTGTGCTGAACCTGTAGTGAGCCATCTAAACTTGTATCTGTGTCAATATATTGTCAAAGCAAGTAATGTTTACTTGCCATTTACTTTTCCATTTTAGAACTTACTGTCAACAAAACACTGAATCCTGGTTTTGCCTCCATCTACAGCTAAAGGCTTCTGCCAGTGTCAACATAGGCATCTGCTGTGCATACACATTTCCTGGAGCTTGAGCATCCAGCTGCTTCACATGAGGATCTAAAACAAATTCACTTTTGGTCTGACATCACGGTGGAATTAATTCCTTCTCTCTGTGTGTCTAAGCAGCCTCCACCAAGGGTCTGAATATCACTGTTTACATTACCCTTTCTCCAGCTTACAAGCCAACCAAACCAAAACCCTCAGAAGTCTATGAAATGATTCCCACCTGCTGCAGCAGACCCCAGGAAAGCCATTTGCAGTGTTCAAACACTTACTGGACTATCTTCTTCAACAACATTCCTTTCAAGTTTTGGTTAGTGCAAACATCACCTTCTAGTCCCCATTATTTTAAATTAGCTTTGAACCTCTGGAAAACTGAAAGCACAGTGTGCTAATCCAGTTGACCACCAGAATTCCCACCCCTAGGTACAAGCTCTCCAAGTCCTGTACTTGAAAGTTATTCACTTTTGTGTTTGCTCTGACTTATAAGGCAAAGGTTGAATGTAAAATTATTCTAGTTAGCTGTAGCCTGACAACTTTTTCTATTCTGATTCTTTTATCCTAGGACTCTCCAAGTTTTTATTTTAAACAAAGAGCTTCTGTAGGGGAAATAACTTCCCACCACATCAGAAGAAACAAGATACTCTTATCCCATAACAGCAGGGAAGAAGAAACATGACTGTTCACAGCACCACAACACAGTGCAATTGAATTAGGCTTACAGTTCCAGACCCCATCTAACGGTCACTTGGTTTTTGCGTTACTTAAAATAGAGAAGGGCAGAGAAATTTACTGCCATCCATCCATCAGCTTTCTGTGATGTTAGAAGTAAAGCTGCACTTGCCTTTGAGTTGGGAAAGAAAGACAAACAAGATCCTGTATGCACCAAAGGGTGCCTGTTCACACCAAAATACAAATTAATGCTATATTTCTGAATTGTACTGAGTTTAAAAAATGGGGGGTTAGTAACTAGTAACTCAGAGGGAACAGAAACAGCTGACTCGTTGTTTCAGGTAAGTCTTCAGCAATCAATTAATTGCCTGATCAATGCGGCATGATCTAGGAAGCTTAATTGAAGAGAATTAGTACTTAAGAAGCACATATCTCCAGGGGGAACCACTGCCAGTAAAGTTAACAGCCTTTGGAAATGCAGCTGCCTCATTTGATTTAGGAGGAAAAAGGTGTGAAACGAGATATGAGGACATCATGGATAATTGACATCCAGAGTGATACCCTTCAACAGGGAGCCTTCAGGCTGAGAATTTATTGACACCCACAGACCCTTGTGGCAAGAGTGCTCACACATACATGTTCACATTTGGAACTCAACAGCAGGAAGTCATGAATTTTTTATCATGCCATCACAAAGTTGAACCTGATTTTTCCTGAAAGGAACAGTGGTCTTTTAAAGAATAAAGAACAGCTTCCCTATAGGTTGTGGGACTTTTTTTAGTTATACTCTTGTTCCAACTGCCTGTTAGTAACCATGTGAAACTAGTTACATCAAACACTTTTTGTATTAGGCAGAAGGGGGCAGAGGACTGGAGAGATTTTAATGTCACCAGGCCTACTGGAAATCTGATTTTCCCTTGTGTTTATATGTCACACACTTCAGGAGGAATGAATTAACCATCTTTGAGCCATAACAACCCTCTTTCACATTACACTGCTGGCAGAATACTCTGAAATTTTATATTTCTTATTGTCTTTTCTTAGAGGTGCACAATAAGAGTTGCTCTGTGCAGATTCCACCTACAACTTTGCACAGGGAATGTACATTGTACATGTACAATGCAGCTGAGAGTCCAGTTTGAGCAGCTGGACCTGAAACTTGAGTTAGACTCCTAAAGGATGCTACAGACCCCACAGTGGCTTGATGCACTTCAGTAGCATTGAGTGTAGAAGGTTCGTATGCCTCAGGGTAATCATTGCTGCTCTTCAGACAAGGAGTTCATCGTTGCTGGTGAGTAGCTGGTGAGTAGCCTGTGCTGAGGAGAAGAAGGGGTCTGGTCCAAGCCGTCTGCCTTTCTTGGAACCTACAGCCATTGCTTTCAAAAATGAGACAGGCAATTCTTTCAGTAGGTGACTGCTCTCTGACTCTTCTGGAGGTCAAGGGTTAGCATATGTATCAAAGAGAGACAGTGACAAAGGTGGACAGAAAATGTCGGCAACAGAGTAGCTGGGATGCTAACCAAGATATTTTTCATCCTCCTTGTGGATATGCACCTGAAGAGTGCGCTGATCATTAATTCCTTGATACAGCCTCTAACCCTTTGGCTACCTAATAAACTATGTGGGATGTGCCATCGTTAGCAGTTACAATTTAACAGAAAGCAAACAGAACAATATTTTGCATGAATTTTGGAGTTCATATAACTCACTTGCCCCATTGGGCTCCCTGAAGACTTCTGGGTGATATTTAGTTGCCTATCAGGTTATCATGGAGTTAAAGATTCAGCTGCACAGACAGAAATGGGTCTGACCTGAGGAAGGGGCAATTTAAAATACCTTGAATTCAAATAGTTCTGTGATTAGCGAGTTAATATACCACAGGGGATTTAGCAAGATGCTTTTAGCAGAACTTTGAACCTGGGTATTTTAATTTTGCACACATCCTGCTTGCGGTTCTCATTCCTGTATCTGAGCTACCCTCTACTTGCTAGAGGCAAGGGCATGCTTGGAAAATCCAAGGCTTCCTATGTCCTAATCCTTGATCCACCCAGAACTTGAAGTACAACCTGAGCCAGCTGGTTTGTCCTTTTCCATGTCCAACTGCACAGACTGACTAACTAAATGATGTCTGTCTGAAATGAAGTGAACATGAATGAAGGGAAGGATGCTCCATGAACCAACAGTACTAACTTCACTACTTGGAGAGACGGGAGCATTTTCACGCAAGAATCCAGAAGCAATGGGGAAAAAACATGTTACTTCTCCTTGCAAAATAAAAAATACACTGAGGGAAGACAGGCACACTGGACATCTGACAGGACTCTAGGAGCCACTGATAAATTGTTGGAACTTCACAGCCAAAGACCTGAACTTGTCATTATTTCTACAGCACCGTCTGGATTTGCATCTGGACTTGGGCCGGATAAGTAGGTGGGCTAGAACACAGACTGTTGCCTTTTAGATAGAAATCCATGTATCTGATGCAGCTACATGGCATTTTTAGTTACTAGACTACAAGAATGTGGGTAGGAAAACATGAATCTCACCCTCAGCATATGAACTGCTCCTCATCAGGTGAGCCTAGGCAGTTGTGTGCATGCACTTAACAAATAGTGAATGCAAGGTAGATAATTTCACATCCCACAGTGAAAATGAGTCAGACAAAATTGTGTTACTTTATATTAATCACAGACAGAGCAGGGGAGCAGGGGCAGTGACCACAGTTCAGCTAACATACAATGATGTGTTAAACCATCACAAATCAATAGTATCAGCATGTTGACAGAGGAAATTCCTTCCCCCCCCCAAAAAAAAAAATAAAAATAAAAAGGACTCCCAAATATGTCATTCTACTTCTACATCTTTTTTCCAGTTTAATTTTTAATAAGCATTGTGTGTCCTTTCTGTTTCAGCTACACTTGATAAAAGCCCAGTTGTTTTATCCTTCTAATGGTTCTAAGACCTATTGTATTTTGTTATGTTCATTTTTTTTAATCAGGTAAAAAGAACCACACCAGACATATATAAAGCAACCAATCTATTGTTAGTGTAACTGAAATCTTAACAGTCTAATCATTTTAGTCTAGATCTAATTATGACAGAAAAAGAATATTCTATGCAAAAAAAAATTTCCATAATAATCATAATAATGCAATTAAGATTATTATACATACATATCTGAATTTCCGCCCCTTTTCCTGATGCTCACCCTTATCCTGCTCTTCTGGGTCACAACATTGGTAGTTTCATTCCAGAGGTGGGAATGGGGCATGTCACAGCGAGCCATCAGCATCTGGATTCCTTGGCCGAGAGGAATATGACCTTTGTATTGGTGGTTTCTTCTTCCTCCCTTTAGGATCCACTTGATTTATGGATCCATTTGGAGATCCATTTTATACCTTTATTAACATGCTAATTAATATGTTTATTAACACCTTGCTCTTCCCTAATCTGTCTGCAGCTCCATGTCACATCTAGATTTACTATCTATCATGCCTTTTAGACATGTCAGATACTTGTCCATTGGGTTTTTTTGTTACCCCTAAAGCCAGGTTTGACTAGATCCAGGGCTGTATTTTGTTTAACTGATGAGGTGTAAGTTTTTTATAGCCATTTCATCTCCAATGCCAGTCTGTGCCCCATCTCTCATCATCCTCTACTTGTGCTCCTCTGTGCTGTGTCCTGTTCCTCCACTTCTCTGCTCTCCTACCAGGCTTGTGTTTCTCTGTACTACATCACTACGTTCAAGTCATAAAACCATGGAGGTACAACAGAAAGACAAACAGGAGTAAAACGAATTAGCCGTAGACACCTGGTCAATTAGAAAAATTGCTGTTACAGCTACAGCAAGTAAAACAAAGCTCAAGCGGGTCACGAAGAGTTCAAACAAAGCAAACCTGACATTCCTTGGTCCTGTAGCCTTGCAAATTCAGCACAAAGCTCATGGCCTGTTACTACCAAAAGCAATACCCTATTGCAGGTCTACACAGCTACAGTTTTCAAGGGAATTTTATTCTCAGTCAATGAATCATTTGTTGGAGCTCCATGTAGAAAAGACTTGGTCCTTAAACTGAGTGTGTCAATTTAAGGCAGTCTTCAGCATCACACAGCACAGCTGAGACTCATCTAGATGGATCATTAGAAAAAGCCACTGTTCTAGTGGATCCAAGCCCCCTTTGATTGCCGATAGCCACACCTTATTGCCTCTAGCTAGAGATCTAGAGATATAAAATGAATCAAGGGAGGGAAAAAAAAGCTCAGCTTACTTTGATTACCTTGTTTTACCATGCAGTATTTGTTATGGAAGAAGAAAATCTGATGTGCAGAATTTAATGGCTCCAGGATATTAATACCACCTAGTTCTCTTTCTGTGCCATTTCCAGTCAATGGTTTCAATCATGCAAGCACTTACTGCAATACTTAACGTCACACATTCAAGAGGTTCCAAGTGTAGCTATGGGTTCTTCAAGCAAAGCTAATGAAAATGTTATGATAAAGAACTTCATTCCCAAAGGCTGGCGGGTCCTCAGTCCCTATTGCAAGATGATGCCAGGGGGAGCAAGGTCCATCCAGCCAGGTGCTGTGCCACTGTTCCTTGCTCCAATAACTAGTAACAGGATTGTAAGACATGATGGATCTTGTCACCCCCTTTCAGAAAAGGCATCTAGGCTCAAGAGATTGTGCCTGGATTGCAAGCCCTGGTGAACGAGCTGTGTGCTGGCTTGCTGGGGGCTACAACAAGCCCAGACAGTCACTGATGTGAATGCATTTCCTCAATATTCCTCTGCTCAGGCTGAGTCCTGTCAGGTATCACCTGTGTTAAATAAAGGCCTATTAGATAGTGCATGAGGCATTGACTGTCAGAGTAAATTAAAATTAAATGGGACCCAATTAACACTTGTTGCTTTTCCTAGTTTCATTTCTGAACAAACAGGCTAAAAAGATGACAAACTTGTGCATGGTGCTTAAGCAGAAATCAATACAGAGACGGGAAATGCTATTTCTGACTGAAATTGCAGTGATAGCTTTCTTTTAGAAAAGCATGTGTGGCATAGGTACTTAAAAGCATTGCTCCAAAACTGTTCAAACAGCTTGCAAGCTATTTTTGCTTACCTGTGTATTCTTTTCCTAGGGACTTGTAACCTCCTTGGTTAATACATTAAAATATCACAGTTAGTGCCTACACAGATCCCTTTTGTCAAGGTGACATCAGCATGTTATCATGTCATCATGATTATTGTACAGCTGAATCTTGCACTTACTAACCAACACCAACTCCAGCAAAGCACACAGACATTAAAACTGCATTAAAATATCCTGTCTTCACTTTGCTTTTTAACCAATAACCAAGGTCACTTTAATCTTGCTGGAATGGGATGACTTCTTTTTCCTCAACACTTTAATTCAAGCACATTTCTTTGGCTTAATGTTTTCCTGCCTGCATTTCTGCGTAATTAAAGCACTTCAATGTGGTCAACAAAGTTAATAATATCCATTTATCTTAGATAAACTGGAAAACATCCAGTAATCACCCACTTGCTTCTACCAGCAGTCCCTGTCTCCCCTTCTGTTTTTTCACCAAATGTGCTGGAAGTTGAGCCTGGATACTACAGCAGGTAGTAAAATAGTAATAAATATATACTCAGGAAGCTGTGGCTGTAAGGACTCCATTGCCTGCAAAGTCTATTGTAAATTATGCATTGCTGTTTAGTATCCTTGACATTTTTAGTAAGTGCAATAAAACACCTTTATAGAGTTGGAAAGAACTGTATGTCAGCTAAGGGAAAAAAAAAAAAAGAACAAATGAAAGACATAATTGTTTTATCTACAATAGATTTCTTTAGTAGATTACTACTGAAACGCAAAGACTTTTCCCCTGTCTGCTAGGCAGGATTAAAACCTGGAAGGCTCCATATGTCATTCAGCCAGCCATTAGATTAGAAAATAAGGTGCAGAAAGGAAAACCAGATAAAATTGCAACTGCTAAGTTCAGAGCTGCAGAAAGGAGTTACATTTGCCACCATTTTAAAAGTAAACCAAGGGATAGAAGGGAGCAAGGATCCATCAGCAGCTCTCCGAAGGTCAATCACTACCGTTTAAATCCCCAGAAATTTTTCTGTGCCAAGATCTAGGACTTAAAATTAAGCTTTATGCAAGATAAAATACTACTTAGAAGCAGAAGTAAGAAACTAGCTAACAGACAGACCTTAGATTTCTATCCACTCATAAACATGCTGTGCTCTGCCTTCCTCGGTGATTACAGCCCAAAGGACCTCTCTGCTGTTATGGTCAGGGCTCCAGTGAAGTCCTATAAAACAGATTTCCATCTCTCCAGCCATGATCTGAGGTTGCATTTTCACACCTATTATTAAATACAGGCATCTATCTGACTACATTATTCTCAGCTACCTGATAACAAGAGATAAGTAAGAAATCCAAATCATTGCTTTTTCCTTGTACTTAGAGTCTTTGCTGATATTACAGTAAAACATTTATATTATTATATGTTAAATCAGTTCTCTGTATCCTTCCTGAGGTAACATTATGTTTACCCTACCTTTGATGTCAACCAGAAAGTCACTCTTTTGGGACCCAAAATAAATGTATAATAAGGTTCAAAATGTGAAACTGGACATTAGCTGTACTAACAAATGTTTTACCTTGAGGATGCTTTCCTCTGTTTCCTGTACAGAAAAAAATTACCCGAACTTCTCATGGAAACATCCCTGCAGTCATTTATTCTAGGAATACTGCTAGTCTGCATTCCTATTCTGTCATGGAGAACAAGAACCTTGGAGACAGGAGTATGCCCTATCAGAATAAAATAAAAAATAAAATAAAATAAAATAAAATAAAATAAAATAAAATAAAATAAAATAAAATAAATATATATATAGCTTTTCCCCCACTCTCAACATTGTTTTTATTCTGATTAATAAAAATTAAAACCTACAGATCAGAATGGCACAGTGTGACCTCCCTGAGCCAACAGACAAACCAAAATTAAATTCTCTGTGGTACCTGGGTAACAGAAATCCAGATTCCTTCAAGAACAAGAGCATCTTTTCAAGGTGGTGCCCATGAAAATAACAGCCTCCTACTCAAAAGAAGATGCTCACTGAAAGGCCATTATTTCCCTGCAACATTATATTGAGTGGGAAGGACATTGTGAAATGTCTTGTCGATCATGTGCCCCAAGAGCGCTAGCTCAGCACCAGAAAGAATTCAGATGTGACCTGCCAATGTCTGCAAACACCTGCTGCTTGCTCATATCACATCAGTAAGAGATAGATTTACACAACACACCTATTTCATGTCACCCTTTACTCCATGTATCCATCAGAATTTAAAAATGCCCCAAACAAAATCCTCACTTGAATTTACTTCAAAAGTCAAGCTCTGGAAGAGAAGCATTGCATTTTCTTGAGCTTTTGCTTTACACTGGTGACGATCTGTCTGTATGGCTTTTGCACAGATGTGTACTCACTGCATCCTCCTCTCCAGGCCAGCAGGACCCGAGCAAGCTGCCACCAAGCAAAACCAAGAGGAGACAGGAGCCTTCCAACAGGGAAAGGCTGTGTCCAGCTGAAGCAAAGGTGAGGTAAACACAGGGCTTCAGAAGAACAAAGTCAGCTCCTGACCTCAGGAACAGTCAAAGCAAGAAGCCAATCTGTATTGAATTTTACAGCTATTTCCCTTCTTGCTGTTGGACTCCAAACCAAGCTGGACACACCAGCTTCTAAGGCAAGACCTTACTGTGGCCTTTCAGTACTTAAAAGGAGCCTATAAAAAAGATGGGGACAGACTTTTTAGCAGGGCCTGTTGCAGTAAGACAAGGAGTGATGGTTTAAACTAAAATAGGGGAGATTCAGGCCAGATATGAAGAAGAAATTTTTTACAGTGAGGGTGGTGAAACCCTGTCCCAGGTTGGCCAGAGAGGTGGTGGATACCACATCCCTGGAGACATCCCAGGCCAGGCTGGACAGGGCTCTGAGCAACCTGATCGGGATGAAGATGTCCCTGCTCATGGCAGGGGTTGGACTGGATGAGCTTTGAAGGTTCCTTTCAGCCCAAACTATTCTACAATTCTATGATTTTATGATTCTACTCAAAATATATTCTATTCATCATAGTGCTTGTCATATCAAACTAGTGACCCAGAGGGTGAATCAGTGTTTGTTCACATCCTCCTGGCTTGGCGTTCCAGTTGGGTGGATGGAGACAGGGCAGAGACCAGAGATGTAGACTGGGACTGGTAGGGGTCAGGGGCTGCAGGCAGGACCCAGTGCTCCCTACTTGGGAGGTGCCAATCCATAATGAAGTGGAAGGTGCCTTCACACTAACAAAACCAGATCATAAACCTCCCTCTGCCGCAGCAAGTTTAAAGAATAATGACTCATCTATCATAGTTATTTTCAGAATCAAATAAATGTCAGGGGGTCCTAACAAATGGCCTGCATTAAGTAATCAAACCTGGAACATTTGCTGTCTAGTGTCACTCAGAAGTATTTTGGTATCGTTCATTTATTTTTTCCCCTTAAAAATGTGTTTTAAGTGACCTACAGATCTGCTTTCCTTTCATGAAATAAATGTCTGTATATTAATAAAGAAGATAAAAAACAGTTATTATTTAAATCAGATTTACTTCAGAGAAATGTGTGATTTGCCCTGGTGAACCTGCTTTAGCAGTGGGTTGGACTAGATGATCTCCAGAGGTCCCTTCCAACCCCAACCATCCTGTGATTCTGTGTTTTACCTTTAAATAAGCCATTTCAAATTATGACTATCTATCTGTACTGAAGTCTAAACTAATATAATCAAATTAATTTCAACTCAAATAAATGTTTGCTGCTTAAATTATTACAGAAACTACAGATATAAAAAGTAGAACAGTTTCTCCTCTTCCCCTGGTTTAGGACAAAAGACACAATCAGAGCAGACAAGATCCAGTAGTTTTAAAATCTTAAAGGGCACTATGACAAGAATTAACAAGATTTGCAAACTAATTTATGGTAATATTTCATTTGTTTATTAAATAATGTTTTGAATATGAAACACTATTCTTTAACTTTTTTCCTTGATACATCTACCACACTGAAGGTAGTTTTGTTAAACTAATCATTAAAATGTTTCTGTGCCTTAATTGAATTTTATTTCCATTTAAATGTCATTTGACACAAATTGCACATAAAACATTAATCATCTGGTAGAAAGGAAATGTATCGTTCATCATCTTATATAATGAAAATGTGAGACAAAGATCAGAATAATTACATGTCATGCTACATTATTACTTACTGAAGCATACAAAACCCTACATGTATATCTATATGGATATAGCTATAGGTCTCTTTATCCACACACATGCAGTATATGGGTATAAATACTGTCCTGGTTAGCAGAAAAACACCAAATTTATTCTAAAGATCCATTCATTCCTAAATCAAGTCATTTTAATGGTTATTTGTCAGTAAGGACTAAGCTGTCTTTGATAAAGTAATTATAATTATAAATTCAAAACAAGATTATAATAGATTATTTAAATCAAGGCTCCCCACTTACTGATTTAAATTATTATTAGAATTGTCAGTTTACATCATTTTGAATTAAACTAATTAATTCGAGCAAGGACATTTTTTGTTATGAAAGCTTTCTAAAAGATTTACAGAAAATTGAATTAGAATGCTATTTACTCAAAAATTCACAACAGAATAACCCAAGTAATTTAGAACTAAATGTCTTTGTGTTAAACATGCTGTGTAAAGAAAAAAAACATACTTTGGTTCAAGTTAGCATACTGCAGAGCCAGGGTATGGTATGATCCTGAAGACCCTGTTTTCTGTCTCCTTCTCTGTCCTATGCATGATGCAATATTTTCTACTTAAAACATCATTTAATGTATGTTTTCTGTTCAAAGATAGATCTCAGGCAAAATAGGAGAATTTAGAAACAAGTTATAGCAGAGTTTCTCAAGCTGCAGTGGAACAGAATTATTCAAAATGAGAATAATCAGTTGTGCCTGAGCTCAGATCTGAAACAAATAGTCAGGGGTTTAGCATCTATCTGACCCTCATTTTCATATCTTTTCAGGAACTTTTCTGCTGAAAATTAAACCCCATCACCAGCATCCAACTAGACTTGGTACCAGGATTATACAGAAAGGACCATCTGCAGGTCTTGGCTCAGGTACAGCAGCAACTCCCTGGGATGGCCAAACCAATTTTGGATGTTGGCCTCCCCACTGCCCCCACAGCTGCCATCCCCGTTACATCTGGATTTTTAACCTCTGAACAATGAAGATTCCGACTACAAGCAAAAAAAGATGGCTCACGGACAAAAAGGAGGACACATGCCATGCTGTTCAGCAAAGGTTTGCCTTACATCTTGTATTAATTACCACTGTCCAAGGCCTGGCTAAAAGACGATAGAGTGTTCAATAACCACTATGACACTATGCTGGAAGGAACTGCCAGTCCATTGGAGGATGGAATTATTATTAAAATCATCTTAAAAATTGAAGAAATGTGTTGGGGGACAAGAACTCTGCTGTTCAGCAGGGTGAGGCATGGCACTTGGGCAGGAGTAATCAACACTAATCAACAGCACTCACACAAAAGGGAAGCAACCACTCACATCGCAGTTCTGCAGCAATATTAATAATCTATACATTGTAGTGGACCAGGATCTGAAAATAAGCCAGTAATGGCCTGAGCAAGGCAAACAGTAGCAAAAGACATAAGCAGGAATATACTGTCTGAGAGTACATCCCACAGTGATACCTTCAGCTGGGCTGTTTTCTCCAGTTTTCTACCATGTGCTTTGGGAAAGATGCAGACTTTTGAAGAAAATGCAGAAGGTAGCAACAGAAAGAACCCAAGTTCAAGAAAAGAGAAAAAGACTTGAGGGATATTTAGCCTGAAGACAAAGTAAGGTGGCAACCAGTTCACCCATCCATTTCTAAACCTATTCTGGACTCCAGGTCCTAGGAGTTACAGACATGCTGTCCCATCAGTGACACCATTAATTCTGTAACATTTTGTAATTCTAAGCAAACTACCAAGAAACTAGGGAAAGATTTACCTGATCAAACAGACACCGCAGTGCAAGCATATTACAGACCCTTTTGATAATCAGGAGATCAGAGGGAAATTCATTCCAGCCTAAGCACAGGTCCAGGTTTGGTCCTGAGAAGTCTGACCACCAAATGTGCTGCACTGACTATAAGGGGAAGCCAGGGTGATTAGTTTGGGCATAAATTATTAAGTGGAGTAGAGATGAATCCCACTTTAAGTTATTCAGGAGAACAGTGCAACATCTACAGCTTTTGCAAATTAGAGATGATGTCTGTCAAAGAAACTATATGTTTCTGCTAGTATCTCAAAAGTGTATGTTCAACTGTGCTACCACATAAAGCACTTTCCATTTTCATTACAGCTAATATCAGTGTCAATAACATAAATATAATTAATAAGTAGAAAAGATTACTTACTGGGATTCGAGAAAACACTAGGATGGATGGAATCTTCTATTAAGGAAGTGCCAGCTGAGTAGTATGAGATGTGCTAAAATGAATGTTAGCTTAAGTATCTTCCAAGTTATTAAGCTCCAGTGTTTCAGAGCAGAAAAGTCTCATCTGCTGGGAGTTAAATGGCAGTGCTTCTTATCTGGGAACATATTGCTAACTGGAACAAATAAGAAGGAACATGCAAGAAAAGTCAAAAAGGATCTGAAGACATTACAGAAATATTGAGCTTGCTGCTAAAGAAAACAAAGCATGCTGTCCTTCAAACATATGAAATACGGCAGGGAGTTTAATCTTTTGATCCAAAATGTAATTTCCAGAAATCAGTTCATCTGGGATATAAGAATTAGTATCCTTTTCAGTCTCTCCTCTCTGAGAGTGACCAGTGCAGACAGATGGTTATTGAAACCAAAAATCCAACATTTACTTACCAAAGCATTTCAGAACGGAGACTCACTTTTCATTGAAATGATTATACATCCTGAAGAAAACAACACGATTTAATAATCTCATGTGATGAACAAGAATACCCTGCAGCATGTGCTTCCCTGTCTTCATTTCAGGTTAGAAAGAATGATTTTGAGAAAGTGGCTCAAATCCAATGATAGTACTAAGAGACAAGGGAGGATCTGGTTTGAGTGCATAGTGCTATTAAGAACCTCAGATGAGCAACAGAGGGTCATACTCGTGATTGTTCACTGAAAGTAGTGCAGATGCTTAGAAAAATACTTTAAAAATCAGAGAAAATCATCTGTAGCAATCATTTCTGAGCATATCTTCTCCACTTTGGACTTCCTTGCACTTCCACGTGAGATCAGGAATTCTTACAGATGTGTTTCCCATTTGCAACATGTTGTTTAACAGCCATCAAAGGATCCATTTTCCATTAATTAATTTTATCCCTTTTTTAAATTATTTGCCTTTTTGGTATCTAAAATAACTTTGGGCAATGACCTCCACATTTTAGTTACACACTTTGTAGAAAAGTATGTCTGGTGTTGTTTTTATATTCACTATCTGGAAATTTTATTGGATGTGCCTTTAATTCTTGTGCTGCAAAAAGTAGCGACTCATCACTCCATAATTGTTTTCCTTTTACTTCAGCACAGTGTCCTCACTCCTTTTATACTTTGTTTTGTTCTTCAGCAATGGAAGAAACTACATCTATTCAACAGTTTTGCCATGCTTCCTAATCTTCCAGTTAGTTTTTTGATCCCCTGCATCAATGAAAAGAATGACCAGAACTGCAAGCATCAGAGGTTTGTCTGGGAGCCTTTCTTCTTGTTTTCTTGTTTTCTTTGTCCTCATGTTCCTTATCTTCTATTTACCTTTGTATTAACAGTAGCATTTGAAATGACACACATTTTTTCTAACTTTCTTCTCTATTCATCTGTTTCAAGACATCTATCTGCACAGAAAATTAAATTCAACTGATGAAAATGACCTCAGTTAGGGATTCTGTTGTTCACTCTAAGACTTTCAACTTTTTACTTTGTGGTCCAAATGGAAATGTAGATGCCTGAACAACAAGTCTAAACCTATTCACAAGAGACTACAATGCATGGGCCTTTTGCATTTAGTGTGTTGGCACCAGGGTGACCTTAGATTAAAATTGCTGGTGTAGAGGATTAGTAGTTGTTGATCTGTGTAATAGATTTACACAATATGACTCTAAAGATATAAATGAAGAATATATGCACAAAAGTCCACAGCCTGCATCATACTGTCTGCACTGGGATAATTCCCCTGCCTGCAGTACTCTACACCTTATCGTAACGTCTGAGCATTATTTCCAGATACTCAAGGAAGGTGATTGTCCCTCTCTGCTCTGCACTGGGTTGGCCTCTCCTGGAGCACTGTGTGCAGGTCTAGGTGACACAGGATACAAAGGAGATAAAGCTACTGGAGAGTGTCCACAAGAGGGCTGCAAAATTGGTGAAGGGTTTGGAGAGGAAACTGTGTGAGGAGCAGCTGAAGTCACTTGGTTTGTTCAGCCTGGAGGAGACTGAGGGGAGAGCTCATGGTGGCTACAGCTTCCTCACAAGGGGAGGAGGAGGGGCAGAGCTGAGCTCTTCACTCTGGTGACCAGTGACAGAACCCAAGGGAATGGCAGGAAGATGTGCCAGGGGAGGTTTAGGTTGGACATGAGGAAAAGTTTCTTCACCCAGAGGGTGCTGGACACTGAACAGGCTCCACAGGGAGGTGTCACGGCCCCAAGCCTGATGGTGTTCAAGAAGAGACTGGACAATGTCCTCAGACACACGGTGTGAACTGTGGGGTTGTCCTGTGCAGGGACAGGAGTTGCACTCGATGATCCTTGTGGGTCCCTTCCAACCCAGGACATTCTATGATTCTGTGATTCTATGATCTGTAAAGCTGCCCTTTAGAAAGGTCTGGTTGACTGAAGGATCAGACAGAACATCAGACACTTAGCTGGTTTTACACATTCTTCACTAAGTGGCAGAAGGATGTCCTATTCAGATAGTCATTTTTATTTGCAGTACTAATATGCTTACTCAGAGGTACAATGACAGCAATGCTTGTAACAGACTTAGAGACAATGAGAGATTTAATTCCCTTGGACGTCTTTAAGACATACCAGTATCACCACTGTCTTTCTTTTAATCAAATATGGCTTTAACTATACCTTTAACCCTAGCATCTTCTTCGTCCAGAGCCACAGCAGTGGCAGAATCCATGTGCTTTGCTCAGAATGGAACAGAAAGACTTGCCACAATCTAAAAACTCTCTGTCTCCTCTGCCTTGCCTGTGGTGGTTAAAAATATTAACATCACACACTATTTATTGCAAATGTGGTGCAAAAGCATCCCAGTGCAGAACTGTGTGCCTCTGGAGACATCTTCTGAGTGTCCCCATTCACCAAATACAACACAGCCTTGCCAGATCACCTCCCAAAAGCAGACGTTCAGCTCACACTGCTGAACAACCACCATGGCAGCTCTCCTAATAAATAGCTTTGCAAGTGTACCCAGTGCTACACAATAGGTGAGTTGTTCAACACAAATTACACTGAGTTATGTTCATTCTGCAGGTGACTATAAAATTATATAGGGCTCTTTACAGGAGGGACTTAGCTTGCCTTCTGCAATGAACACAAATGTGTGGCATGAATCACGAGGACAAAGATAAAACTGATTCTTAATAGCTAATTGCTTCACAGGGGAGAGATCACCTTTGTAAGGAAAAAAGGGCCTGTAAATTTAATACAAAGCTGATGCTTCTTAAAGCCTTCATATAGAACTGAGGAGAGGATTACTTTCCTCATACAGTATCCTGTGCCGTTTTCCTAATTTCTTGCATGTAAGCTAGCAACCTGTTTTCCTAGCTCAGGACATATCCTGATTGCATCTGGGATTCTTCCAGGACACAGTTTCATTCTCTGATGCAAAAGTCAAACAGCTCCAAAATGTCATTTTTCTTCAGTATCTGTCCCTTTCTTGCTGTTCTTTTAGCCATTTTAGGGAGAACCTGGCCACTGCTCTGCCAAGCTTCAGCACTGGTGTGTCTGGCCACGTGAGAGTCACTGCCTGTGACTAGCAGGGAAAACCTCAAGAAAAACACTGAATTGACTGGAGAATAATCAGGTCTACACTCTGCAAAAGAAATTAACATTTAACCATTGTTACTTCTTCAAGATGATCGAATTCTTTGTTGACAGCAAGTGTTGCAATACACAGCTATGTCTTATTACTCATTAAAAGAATTATCTTTCCAAGGGAACACTAAAGTAGCATTCATTAAGGTGAAACTTCATTTTTAAGAAGGTCAGTTCACTCAGGGCAAAGGCACAAGTCACTCTTTTCCAGCTTTTGCGGGATGATGGAGCATCACATCAGTCATGAATAGAAAACATACAGTTGGGGTTTATGTGCCAAGTGGGAATCATGTTTGGTTTGGGTTTTTTGGAGGCAGGACTGAACCCTCAGAGCTTTCAAACATTCCACAGAGATGCAGGTAGTGTTGTTGACATCCTTAACAAAACACTGTGAATACAGCAGGGAAAAAATTCTCTACAGTATTAGTGCCCCTATAGTGAGAAATTAGTTTTAATATTCTTTTTAGAAACGGGTATAATCATAACGTGAGCTAAATCCAGCCCATTGTTTTCATGTATGAAAATTCAATTAAAAGGCTTTCCAAGGTTGGAATCACGCAATCAAGACAGAAGCCCAAACCTCTTCTGAGGGCTGTCACTTTTTGTGACAAGCTTTGGGGGCTGATAGAGTCTGAGGTACAGACAGTGTGCTGTGGTTTTTCTAAAGTGCATTTGTCTTGTCAGTATCCCTGTGTGGGCTGATAGCTGCAGGAGCTGAGATATTTGCTCTCCCAGCCAAGAACGTCAAAACCCGCTATAATGTTCAATTATGGTAGTTTTATTTCCATTATATCTAATGCCTAATATAGATATAATTGATTTGTCTTCTGGATATTTATGCATGGTTATTCAATAGCTCCATTCTGCTTGGCTCAGAGAATAAGCTTCTTGCAATACATGCCTTGGACACTAAAGAGTGCCTTTATTTGAAGAAATAAAAAGAGAGGGATTATTTCTAGAGGTGTTTTTCAGAATCAGATACTCCTGATGCCCTCATAGCACCAGCTCAGAACATGCTTAATCCTGCACAGAAAATACACCCCAAAAGATAACAAATTTGTCGAGATATTTCAGAGACACAGTTTACAGCTTGTCAGAAATGTCGCAACAGAGGGGTTTTGTCAGAAAAAGCTGAAGCATCAAAATCAAAACTTTTCACAACCTGTTTTCATGAAACTTTTGGTCAGGAGAGATTCCTCAGCTGCATGAGTGAGGTTTTAGATGAAGAAAAGGCAAAATAACAGATGTTCTGCCTGATAAGATTCTTTTTTAATATGGTCAAGGCCTAGGATTTGACCTTGGCTCACTTAAATGCCAAATACATTTAATAGATTTCGGAATGTAGCACCAAGTGGGACCAATGCATACTTAGTTATTCACATATAGTCAAGTAATTCCTGCTGAAGATATTTTTAAGAAGGACTTCAGAAACCTACAAATTAAAACAACAGTGTTTCCTCTTCTGTTCCTCAAATGCCAGACTCAAACATTCAGAGAAGGAATCATTACCACTTATGTCTGTAGACAAGGAGTCGAGGTAATAGGAATGCCCATATCTCATTACTCAGCCTTGAGCACATTGCTGAGCTTTTTGCCCCAAAAGTGATTTCCTGTTTGCATCCACAACAAAATGTGGACTGGAACCTCTCATGGAATGTAGGTTAAATTAATTACCCAAGCACACTGCTTCGGGGTCCAGGAAGGATGTGTCAGGGGAGGTTTAGGTTGGACATCAGGAACAGGTTCTTCCCCTAGAGGGTACTGGACACTGGAACAGGCTCCCCAGGGAGGTGTCACGGCCCCAAGCCTGACAGTGTTCAAGAAGAGACTGGACAACATCCTCAGACACACGGTGTGAACTGTGGGGTTGTCCTGTGCAGGGACAGGAGTTGCACTCGATGATCCTTGTGGGTCACTTCCAACTGAGGACATTCTATGATATGATTCTATGACTTGAAATGTTTTTTTTAAGCAACTGAGCAGTCATTCCTGGCAGAGGAACTCAGGAGTTCCTGAGAACTAAGCACTGAGAACCGAAGTGCCCAGAGCACATTTGCGACACAGTTTGAGTGGCCGTAGGTCTGCTCTTGTCCCATTCACCCTTGTTAAGATAATATCAGACAGAAATAGCACCTTTCCATATAGAGATGCCAGAATGTTTCACAGTAGGGCCTTGGGCTGCGTATTGCAAGGGCAGAAAATATTGACCGCTACTTAGAAATCAGGTTGAGGCAAGCTAGCGGTATGGAATCAATGCTGTAGCTTATAAGCAGTTAAGGAGTCAAGATGCACAACAGTTATCGCATGCAAAAAGAAGAGCACAATAAAAACACAGATGCTTTATGTGGCCTGGAGGGTTGGCTGCAGTAACTCCATGAGAACCTACAAGGAAGTCACCCAGCCCAGCCCATGTCTTCCACAGCCATGGACTTCACCACCACTCTTGCTCCCAGACCAATTTCTCAAGGCTCACTTGCATCCCGTGCTTTCCAAGTGGTATTAACATGTCGGAAAATATTCCTGCTTCAGAGAGGGCGAACACAAGGACAGCGCTAGAATTGCACTTTCCTGAGCAGAAAAAGCTGCTTTTCCTAGACTAGGCAAAATTTGCAAATGTGGTATTTACCACTTTCCTGACATATAGCTCGTGTTTAAAAGAAGCAGGTAGAAAAATGAACAGCCAGCAGATCTTCTGACTAAGCTGGCCATGCTTTCTAAAGTCTCCTCTGCTATTTCTTAGCCAACTGCAGCACAGGGCAGAATGTTCTGCACAGATAGTGTCAAAAATTGCTCAGAACTAATCTTCATATTCAAAGATGTGTTTTTCTTTAATTTAGCAATTCTGAATGGCCTCCAGTCCCTTGAAGATGTTGAAAAGTGCCACAAATGTAAAGGATTACGACATTTGCTTTAACCATAGAAGCAATTAGCTCTCCAGTAGTGTGGAAAACAGCTTTTGAGCTGTATTTATTGATGCACAGATTTCACTGTAGTGTGATATTTGAAGACAAATTGCTGTGCCCATAATTAA
Organism: Columba livia; assembly: GCF_036013475.1. Classification (NCBI taxonomy): domain Eukaryota; kingdom Metazoa; phylum Chordata; class Aves; order Columbiformes; family Columbidae; genus Columba; species Columba livia. The sequence goes on from NC_088602.1 coordinate 7,483,056, forward strand.
GACGGCTGCGGAATTGGCAAGTGAAATATAATGATGAAAGACCAGCTCAAAGGGCAAGTGAGTTAGATTGGTCAGGATGATACAATCTATATGACCTCAGTGCCCTATTCCTGCTCATTGATTTCCTAATTAAATATAACTTTTTATTCAATCAGTTAGAATATACTCCAGGTTATTGATGCACTGCTGGTAGGAAAAAAGCAATGAAGTAACGATAAAAAAATGGGTGAGCACTGTCTCATTTTTACTTTTTATTAACCTTAATAGGGTCATTATGAAGATTATGTTTATCACTTGGATATTTTTGTCCTTCTTTTATCTCTGTTTATTTATTTTAGTTTAAAGTGAACTTTTTCTGACCAACTTAGGGCAAACAAAGCCCAGTCCTGGGAGATGTAAGGCCCTTTTGCTCTCCTTTCTTTGAACAATGCTGAAATTCCATCACCAGTACTGTGCCTTCACTCCATCTTGGCTAGATGTGAGGGAAACGAGGAAATGGAGAGCCCATGAGAAATACAGAATAGTCTCTGAACAAGGAGAAATTGAACTGACTGGGACTTCTGCTTGGAAAAAGGCCAAAAGAATGAGATAATGATGACAGTCTATGAAATGAAAAATTACATGGAGAAGGTGAGTAGTACTTTTGGCCCTGCTGAACTTAAGGCAGAAAGGAGCTGGAAGGACTGGAGGAAAGACTTCCAGAAAGCATACATCTGCATTTGGGCAAATTTGATTGGATGACAATGTTGTCAGAGGTTTGTGAGAAAAATGCTTTTGACTACAATCAACTTCGCATGACAACTTGTTTCTGTTTTATGTCACTATTTTGAATCAAACCCTCATGCAACTGACCCATCACAGTTATTTCCAGAAGTAAGGCAGCAGCTTTTATTTATCCTTGCATCATAATCTATCTTTACTTGTTGTGATACAAATTCAGAATTCTGCACATTAATGAAAATTAGAATATGCTAAAACTTTCACAGATTTGGGGGTCAGGTAACAGTAAACAGAATAGCAGTTACCCACTTTCACATTTTTCTCTGAACACCGTATTTCACCACAAGCTGTGAAGACACTTAATTGAATAATACCGTCTTGTTTTTATTCTGATGTATTCCTGCTTGAAGGTGAACAAACACCTTATTTGTATCTGAAATTAATTCCCTTCCAGACAGCAACATTTTCAGAAGACTGTGAATATTGACAGAATATGAATAAATCCCAGTGTAACACACAAAGGAATTACTTTGTGCAGATTGTTGTTTCCTAAGGACCTGGTCTGTCATGAGCTTACATTTGTGAACCAGGAATAACAGTGTTGAGTTCAATGGGACTGCATATGACAGATGAGACATGGAGACAAGCCATACCTCAGGGCAGTGATTTTATTATATGCTTAGGCAATGTGTAAAACCAGCCCTTCTGTTCAGGAAATGCGGATTGTGAGATCCATTGAGGTTGTTGTCTATTGAAAAGCTGCAAAAGTGGACAAGGAGGAACCCTCTTTCCCCCTGTTCCAATTCCCTTTCTTATAACAAAACACACATCTCTAGTGCATCTGTAGAAATCAAAGAAAGTTCTATATGCCTTGAAGAACAAAGACACATAAAGACAGTGCAAAACATTTGGTTTTTAAACTTCAGTGAGGAACAGCTGATCAACAGTTTGCACCATGGGCATGTCCCTTCACCTGATAATGCAAACGTCCTTTCCAGGCTATTTCTTACAGACAATGCCTTCTACCAAGGCTGACTCGCTGCCTAGAAATGATGTTTCCATAAGACTACATTTTCACTATAACTGAGAAACCAACCACACTTTTATCCTCACAGGTCCTTGCTGAGGAACAGAAATAGCAATTAGATTGGGCGTCACTCTCAAGTTCAGCTCAGCCACCCCCACCCCTCAGTAATATACTGAGGACAAGCTGGAATGCAAGGGGCTTTAGTTGCTGCAAAATTCATCCTTTGAACACAACAGCATTCATAGAGGTCCTGTCCCCTGGGGACGATTACTTCTGTGAGAGGGAAAAGACAAATGCTTCCCCTAAATATCCACAGGTAAGACGTGTAGCTAAGCAAGGTACCTCTCAAGGAGGGGCGCGGGACATTGAAGATGACTAAAGTAAGGTAACTCTCGAGAAGAGCACTCCCGTAGTTTGAAAAGATAGAAAATGATCCTAAGATACTGTTTTATTTATTAGAGGAGCAGAACTCCAAACTGTCACCACCGGGCTTGGACTGGGCTCTGAAAAACTAATATAATTGCCAATCACCTGTTGACCCAATTCCTGTCTTGCAGGCCGAGACTTGGGGAAAAGAAGTCAGAGGAGAATCTATGGTGTGTGCAGTGTTAGGTGCAGCCTTGATAGCTGCGGCAGAAGAGAAGGAACAACAATGTAAGACCGAAAGCCAGTCTATCGCATCTCTACAAGATCTAGTTAAAATGTTGCAGCTGCAATTAGAAGAAGGAAGGGCGAAGAACCGCTTACTTAGGGAAGAGTTATATGAAAGACTAATGTGAGCAGAAGATGACCAGTTGGAATGGGGGTATAAGAACCCATTAGAAAGGACAGGGAAGAAGACACTGACATATCTCCTGCCCAAGCTAGAAGATTTGCAGGATCGTTCAGACAAGTTACGTGTCCCGCTACAGCTGTTGATTAAGACCTAATACTCATATGAGGAGTCAGGGGACGAGGTACCCCAAATAACAATAAAAGAGGTCCTGTTTGAGGCCACAAAATGGCCCAAATTAAAGAAAGAGCACGGTCAGAGTCCCAAGGAGTCCAAGACTTAGTATGTCTGGAGAGTCTCACTGATTTTTCTTGTTTTGGTCTATTACAGCTTGACATTGAGACATTATAGCTGACCATTTCTGAACTTATTCTGTCCCAGATGAGAAGGTAACCTCCCAGTGTTTCGCTTCACAGTGTGCAGTCAGGTAGACTATGACAACTTCATCTCAACTGACACATGCCGTGTTGCTGGCTTACTGCAATGGAATGGACTAAGCCTTGCCAATGTGCACTTAGTATTAGTAGCTAACTGTAGAGGATGATAATTCCTGTTTTTAGAAACTGTAGTAACTCTTTGTCATACTTGATTTTTTTTTTGCTTCCTCAGACAGAAGGGGGAACTCTGCATGGTCATTTGGCTTTGCTTTGAATCCTCAGCTTTGACTTTGTTTGTCTGTCTTCACTCATGACCACAGACAGCTGCTCTCTTGATGGAGCTAATGAATGTTCAGAAGCTCCCATTGCATTTCGAAACTGGTCATGTGCTTTTTGTTCAGTTTCTTCCCTCTAGATGCAATAGGAGTGAGATCAGTGTCAGCTGGAGCCAAGGTGCACCTGGATTCAGGATCTGAGCTTGCTGTTCATGTGTGCTGGAACAGCTCCACAAAGAGCAGGTGTAGCTAAAAGAAGCATGTACTCTCATTATCATGCTAATAAATCAATGTTACACAATATGTGTACTGCTATCTTTGCAAGCAGAAACATGGGATGAGGGGCTGAATCCAAGGCCTGATGAGAAGCAACAATGCTTTTAAAAACTTTTGACTGGGATTTCTCCATGCAGAAGAATCGATGTCTAAGCTGCACACCATCTTAAGGTGGGTTGATTGGTGGGTGGTTTGGGCTGTTGAAGATAAATATAAAGGTAAGCAAAGTGATTTGTACTGTAAGCATTCATTTCAGAACCTCTCAAACTTTTTTTTAAAAAGGTTTTATTCAGCTTGAAAGACTATTCTTAACAAGAGACCTTGCTTTTTTGAGGGGGTAGTTACTTAAGACTTTCCAGTGAAAATACAGAATACAAACTTTTAGCCCTTCCCTGTGTAAGCAGTCTAATGAAGTTTCATCAAGGTTGCAGGTTTTTGTATGTTTAAGGACTTGTTCCGTAATGACTATTCTCTGTCTATCTGCCAACTAAAAATATGCATTAGGATTGCAGTTAGCATTGCCTCTCGGGATTTGGAAAAACATATTGAGATACGCGGCCAACAGCGAGACATACTGATCTTCAGTTCCTGAAGTTCAAAGGCTGTGGCGGTACCCAGTGACCTTTGGATGGAAGTCTGGAAAATCAGTGGGGAAAAAAAAAATCCTTTTTCCTTTGGGAAACATTACTTGCCTTCCAGTCATGCCAAACTGTACATGGCCACGAGTGAACACCATCTGACCAGGTGGATGGTGTATCAGCAATTCGGACAGATAAATGCATTCTACCCAGTGCTGGAGAAGGTGCATAGGGCAGAAGGATGGGTAGGAATTGTTACGTGTCTCCTGACATATATTTCAGTGAAATGTGCCAGTTTCCTTCAGGGAGGTTATTGCCCATCTGTTCCTAAGTTTCCTTTAGAAAAGCAGTGCTTGTGCTCTACCACAGTGCTCATAGAATCCTAGTGTTTGGAAAAGACCTTTGAGATCATTGAGTCCAAATATTAACCTGGCACTGTCAAGTCCATCTCTAAACCATGTCTGTAGGAACCTCGTCCACATGTCTCTTAAACCCCTTCATGGTCAGACCTGTTGCAATGCCTGACAACCCTTTCTGTGAAGAAATTTTTCCTAATATCCAATCTAAATCTCCCCTGGCGCAACTTGAGGCCATTTCCTCTTCTCCCTACTTGGGAGAAGAGACCAGCACCCTCCTTGCTGCAAGCTCAGAAAAGAGTTTGGTTGATATCTGTGTACTGCTTTCAGTTTTGCAGCCAAATTGTGGGTCTCTCCCATGAAGACACTTCCTAGTTCTTTTTTTTCTTGTACTCCAGTCAATCCTGCTGATCAGTCCCTCAGAGAGCTCACTATAACGTAGCTGTGTTTTAAACTCCTTTTAAACTGTGACTCTGTATTTCGAATATGACTAATATTAATTAAGCATTCGCGTGCATCAGTCCACTGGAAGAGCTGGGCAGTCCCAACCAGCCAGCATTTATAAGCTTCCTTAGGAAGAAGTTATGCTTTTTCCCCCTCATCTGACAAATCCCTATCATGTCAAACATGTTGTAATTGATCTTTGTCATTAAATTCAATAATGTCCAAATTTACAGATCTACCTTGTTTCAGGCTAATGTAGATAAATGAGGTTCACAGTAAAATATTGACTTTTACTTGGCACCTATGCACCTCAGCACTTTGTGGGTTTGATTAACATACAAGCAAGGCTGTAAAATCAAATAAGTGAATGCAAGGAGTAATGTTTTATTCTCCTTAAATGATATATGAGACTCAGCTATTTATAGCAAGGGGTTGGGAGAGAAATGCAAAGTTAAGCCAATTGTAGGAATGCTGATACAGGAGATTCAGTGAAAAACTGATATTCATATGAGGCGACTTGTGTCAGGAGAGTCGTGTAGTGGCATAAAGCTCATTTGTTTGTGCCTTGATCATGGTCTCTACCCAATGCAGCCAAACATTACATCAGAAGCATTTTGGAGAAATAAGGTACATGTTTTTAATGCTTAGTTGCTGGAATACCTTGGTAAGGGCTGTGTTAGACAATTTGTTTTGAAGTCTTTAAAGGAAGATTTTCTACTATGCAGGCAATGCTGCAGCTCAGCCATCAATACTGGACATCTTAAAGAAATTTCTTCAGCAGATGATGATAATGCATGAGCCCGGACTGGGTGAACACGCTGATCCCTGCATGGACGTGACACACTCAAACCAGAGAAGATTTATTCTGCAAATGCCGTAATGTGACTGAGCTATTAAGAATGATCAGAAATAATTTAAGGAAGGATCCCCTCAGAGAGATTATTCCCTTGCAAGAGTGTTTATCCATAGCAAAAGGACCTGCGCAGATCTCACTGAGCCCACAATGAGGGGAGTTTTCAAACAACCTCACTTGAGCATAGGAAAAACACTAACTCATTTCAGATGACTTCTTTTACTATTTTGACCCATGCAAAATAGAAATAGGCAGATTCTTAAGTGATGCAAACTGCTAAAGCTTCATTGACATCAAGAGAAAATCTTCAACAGATGAGAAGGCTGCTGCATCTCTGAGAAGGCTGCATATGAACCATTTTTTTCGACAAATAGCAAGGACAGGTACAAAAAATATGAAAAATCTGACCAAAGTAATCACAGACCATTTATCTCTTTTCCTTGCTGGCAGAATCACTGCAGAAGGAGCAAGATTTAGACAGCAATCAGAGAATTCCAGCTTAGCTTTTGTTGGAAGGGAGGAGGATTTTCAGCACAGAAGCCATGGAAAATGGCTGAATGGGGAACCTGAGCACAACAGTTCCCCCACTGGAGTAATCCTGGAGTAGATCACTATGGTGATACTCCTGTTTCAGAGTGAAAATTATTTCATTGAAGATACTTAGTTTCCTCCCAGAACAGAATCAATTTTCAGGTATAGAAAATTTTATTTGGAATAAGGAGTCCACAAGGGAAGATACTGCAGAAGAGCAATACCTGTGTATTTTGGCTGGCCCGTGTTTACAGAGGGTCAGAAAACTGCAACAAAACACAGCAGTGTCACTGCTTCTTTCCACCTCCTTAGTTATGTGGCTGCCCTGGTCCTGTGCTTCAAAATAGCTTTCCTGGACAATTTCCTCATACTGTCAAACTCTGAGATGAGGAGATCCCAGGTGAAATTTCTCTCAGACAATGGAATAGAGAAAAAAAAAAAAAAAACATTCAGAAGGATTAGGTCTCCTCCAGAAACCATTTTGCAGATGGATATCTCTTTAATGTCTTCCTGTCTCTGTCATAGTGTGTCTTCTGTGGATTTTTCTGCCTGTTGGATTCCTCAGCTATTTCCAAAGAGAAGTGACTTTGCTTCTGTTGGAAAGTACCCGGTGTCTTGAAATGACCCAGGAGCCAGCAACATTTTCTCTTCTGAAGTTAGGAATGAGATAACATTATACGGGGGGTCCTGGGAGGTGTGAGTTGTTTACCAGGTCTGTCAGAGACATCCGTGAGTCCTGGGGCAACTGCATAGGATCCATGATGACTACCAAATGCAGACATCTAGGCTACCTTTACAGCGAATGGAAGGAAATTGTGCCTTCGTCTGAGCTATTCTAGGTATTTTATATAGAACATAATGCCCTGTGAAGATAAAGTGCCTGCTTCTTTCCACCTATTACAAAGCTAACCTAGGATGACTAATTCAGTTATAGAGATCTAAACAGTAGATGTCTACAGTTAGGTGAATTAAGCTGAAACCCTGGTGTCTTTCAATACCTTTAATACCTATGTCTTTTAATTGTGATCCTCAAAGGAGTATAAAAGGGTGTGAACATGGATCATGTGCTCTCCTAAACAGATAGGTTTCAGATCAGGACATTTGAAGGCTCTGAGAAGAATGATTTCTTCTTCTATCATTTAACAAATCCTGAAAACTTTCGGAAGTTTAGCTATGGAAAAGAAAAAAAAGAAAAGTAAGTCTGACAGTCCTTTACACAGTTTCTTCATTTCAAGGTCATCATGAATTAATTTTAGAGATCCATGGAATCAGTTGTCTATGTCCAATAAATTATGGCAGGTAATTAAGCTATTCATTTTAACTTCAGTGCTTCACTCTAGTGTCCTTGTGGATCTACCATACTGGGTGCTTTGTTTGCAATAGAAAACTTAGGTACATAGTTCCCCATTATTTTGGCAAGGGTGTTGGTAAAACAGTGACTAGTTTTTTAGTGAAAACTTACTGTGATTTATTACCTGAGCAGAATTTTTTTTCATCCCCTTTTGTCTTAGGAAAGCTGTTCCTCTTCTACCCAGCTTTTGATCCATTGGACCCAATCCTTGCTCTGCCATCCACAGAATCAAGTAGGTTGGAGAGAATCTCTGAAGGTGACCTAGTCCAACCCCCTTCTCAACCATGACAGGTTGCTCAAGGCTTTATCCATTTTGAAACTACAATATCAAAATAGCGATGGAGATTCAGCAGCCTCTCTGGTCCCTTGTTTACGTTATTAGCAGAGTAAAAGTTGTCCTGCTGTCCTGAAATAGACATCTTAAGGATACCTCTAGGCTTAACCTACTGCATTGGCTCAGGCCTCAGTTAGATTTCCTACACATGGGAAACTTAATTGCATTGAAGATGCCATAACTAAACAAGCAACCAGAGCCCAGCAAATGTGACACAGACCCAGGGGCAGCCATTCCCTTCTGAGGGCACAGCTGGAGGCCAGAGGACATACCTAAGAAATATCAGATCATTCCCAAATGATGCCCAGGGCTAGACTACTGCACCAAGCCCTTGATATACACTCATTGTGATGACTGTGATGACATCAAGTCCAAAGAGGGACATCAAAGTTAGAGTGACCAAAATCCCACCCAAGTTTTAGTTCCGTCTTCGGCCAAGGAGATTTGTGTCCTGCATCCCCAGAACTGAGACCTAGTGGCATTTCTAAATACTACAAGACATCTTCTCAAATGAAATTCTATTGAAAAATGCGTTATCAACAGGAAACAGAATAATAGTGTCCGGTATATGAAGATGCAGAAAGCAACAGGTTGTGCCCAGAGGAAAATGCCTGACTGCAGCTAAATCATTGTGCAGAACTGGGTTCCCACTGCAGAAATACAAAAAGCACCAAAACCCCCCAAATACATAACAGGACTTTGTGCACTATCTTTTGAAAGAGCACAGTTTAATTTGAAGACCAACCCTTTTATTAAGTGCTTTCATTTTACAAGACAGCGTATGTCTCTATAATACACATTTATACACCAAAATGGCCACTGCACTACAAGGCTTTTCTGTGTAACCCTCACGTTCAGGTGAACTGCATCACAGACCATCCACTGCCTCCATTTGGATTGTTCTTCCATTGGAACCCTTACAAGTTGACCTTGCCGGCTCTTCGGGACTTCCGCTTTGATGAGTTTTACTGATTTTCTTGGGTTTGCTTTTTACAGGGCTCAAAGCAAGTTTCTCTTGAGTGCTGCCAGGCTGAGGAGCGATGTCGCAATAGAATGAACACGCATGGATGTATCGTCATTCCAGGATACCTGTCCGGTCAACCCTGGAAAAGCTCTCAGCTTGCCTGTGGCATGTAGCTCCACAGACACATTCTTTCTAAGTCAGCCAGAGGGGCGCAAAGGACCAGCATTGCCGTAGCGACACACGGCCCATCCGTATGCTCGTATGTTAATGCGGTATGGAAATCATTTCAGTGTTTGCTACCAGTTTTCTCCAACCCGGAGAAGATGACTTCCAATGTCCGTTCTACTACTTGCAGGAAATTCTTGCAGCTCGGTACATGCCTTTTGCAGCACGTGCAGCTGGGTACTAGGAAAAGTGCACTGACAGGAGCCTTGGGAATGTAGTTTCTGCTCTTGCTAGGGACAGCACAGTGGGGTTTGGACAACACCAGTCCATGCATTTGGCTGACGTGTTACCATCTTTCCCCACAGCAGTTCTTCATGTGTCCTGCACACACGCACTTGTCCTGAACAAAGAGAAGCAATGGGTGCTCCCTTCTTGAATGGAGCAAGTTGGTTCAGCATCGCTCTGCCAAGAACGAGTAGCTGGAAAGAAAACCTGGAGAGTTTTACAGAATGGAAGACGCCAGCCAGCATGTCCTCATGTCCCTCCCAGATGACAGGCACCACCATGCGTAACGCACTCGATGTGTCCGGAAGTTCCCAGGCCAGCTCCCCACCTTGGAGAGATGTTCCGGCTGGTGGGCACCTGCTCACGGAGCTGATGGGTGAGCCAGCAAGGCCTCCTGCGAGGGCTGGGGTGGGTCTGGAGGCCACGCGGGGCTGCTCTGGCTTAGCGCTGCACGAGTGGAATGTGCCGGCCAGAGCAGGAGGGCACGCTGCCTCTCTCCTCGCCTGCGCCGAGGTGGTGCTGGGGCCGCATCGTGCTCCTGGAAGCCCAGGTGTCAGAGCTCATCCAGGAAATCCAAGGAGCTACAAGGACAGAGACAGAAAGTACTGATGAAACAGTGAAGGCAAGAAGAGTCATGACTTAATAGCCTGTTTTTCGGGAACACTAACGAAAAAGAGTCACCCACTCCAGTTTTGCTTTGGCCCCTTTTCAACACGTGCCTTTCTCAGTGTCTACAGCCACTTGGAACAAATCCTTGCTGTGTCTTTACATTCAGACACCAGCCATCACGGGGATTGCCAGCTGACAGGGACAGAAAAGCGGGGCTTTGCATCTTTCTGTAGGCAGCGGATCAACGAGCTCAAACTTGTGAGTCTTGTGACCTTGCTGGAGTGTCTGCTCAGCCTCGCACAAACAGACTTTCAAGAAGGACAGCATGAAAACCGCACATGCTGGAGCGATGTGTTTCTCCTGACACACACGTTCCCCCAAGGGCAGGTGGATGCTGCCTGTCTGGGGCCATCTCTGGGCACCTCACAAGTATTTTCTGTGTTCAGAGCAGTGGTCAGAGCATTGAAATACAGTCAGCAGAGTCTGCTACACACCTGGGCTCCTTGTTCTTCTTGCCTGCTTGGATTTCCTGTTGCCCGTCTCTCAGTGCTCCGTTGCCAGCTTCCTCCTCTTCCTCTCAGGTTGCCCATCATTTGGCTCTTCACGGGATGGTCTTCTCTTCCTGTCCACTCGTGAAGAGCCTGGCAACCTTTGCATTCCACAGTATGGTTAGAAAGGTAACGCCAGCAGAAACCTGAATCAGTCCTGCTCTTAATCAAAGCTAGCTCATCTTACCTGCTCTCCTCAGAGGCGCTACTCAGGTGTTCCCTTTCCAGAGTGACTGGAGGCACCTGCAAGGGAAATGTACAAGTGAAGATGTGACAGGGACCTACTTGCCCAGTGTCTAGCTTAGCTCTGAACTTTTGCAGAGCTGCAGGCTGGTGGCTGGAGGACCTTGCCTGTTCCTGTGGCAGCAGTCCCACCCTGTAAGGGGGGAGGATTTTTTGTCAAGCTCTTTGTGGCCCTGCCATACCTCTGAGGCTTCTGCTTCTGCCCCTGGTGCTGGCAACTCCTCCGTGGATGCACTGGTAAGCCCAGCCTCCTCCTCCTCAAAGAGTTCCTCGTGGTGGTCAATGAGGAACTCCAGCAGCTGCGTCACCTGCACACAGCAGCAAACCATTGGTGGCTGAAAATGGGTCAGACAGCCTTTCCCACTCCTGACCCTCACTTTGCTGCAGAAGCTGCAGCTGTGGGGCTGCTCTTCCCAGCAGCTCCCCCAGCAGCGTTTGCTGAAGGCGGGAGGCAGCCAGGAAGCTCTGAGCAGCCAAGCTGGGCTGGGCCCGGCAGGCTGTAGCCGGCCGTTCAACACAGCGTACCTTGCCGGTCACCTGCACCAGGACATCCAGCGGCAGCGTGTCCTCCTCCGGTGGGCTGAGGAGGTTTGGCCCCACGCAGATGGCCAGGCTGGCCGCTGTCATCCTGCTGGTGCCGGCGTTGCTGCTGATGGTGTGCAGCAGGGTGAGCAGCTGCCTGAGGAGGAGCAGGTTGGGCTCGGGCAACTTGCTGGCCACGCTGAGGGAACAGGAACACAAGGTTAATCGAGGAGACGTTGTCAACACAGATCTAAGGAGGTTGATCTCAGCCAAGCCCACCCGAGGGAACGCTCCCTGGCCATGCCTGCTTTACAGCAGAGGGGCTGCCTTGGATGAGATACGGCCACCTCCTTCCCTCCCTGCCCTGCTGGCAAGAGTGCCTTGGTGGAGCCACCCGCAATGTCTGCGGGCATTGCCCCAAGCAGAAAAATGCTTCTGTGACTCTGGCAGTGCCTGCACAGCAGCCAGGCTGCGGGCCACACTTACTCCTTCAGCCCCGCCAGCCTCTCCTGCCTGCTGGTGTTGTGCAGGGCGCTCATCCAGTCCTGGTACAGCTCTGCCTGCAGGAGCTTGGAGGGGATCTTGCGCAGGAACTCCTGCAATGGCAAGGGCTGCGGGTCAGGCTGTGCCCACTGCCGCCGGCAGCACAGGCAGCATCCCCAGCCCAGCACTCGGGCTGAGCAGCAGCTCCTGGATATGGGCTCCTGCTCTGGCAGGTGCCCGTCAACACGGCCAGAGCCGGGAGCTGCTGGGCTCCATGTCAGCAGGGTTCACCTTCAGGATGGCGGCCAGGAGGTGCACCGGCTGGCTTTCCAGCTGCACCTGGGCGCCGCTGTCCAGGGCCTCCCGCAGCTCGCGGGTGGCGCGCTCGCCGGCCGCCAGCCGGAAGATCCCCTCGGTGGATGGTCCGTGCTCCTGCAGGAGAGCCAGCAGGTCCTGCGGGGACAGAGGAGGACATTGCTGGGCTGGAGACAGGCCCTGGGACAAGACAACCTCCTCAGGGGCAGGAGTGACTGTGAGAGGCTCTGCAGGTCTCATTGGGGCAGGACAGGGATTGGCTGGAGGTGAGTGATGTGGGGAAGAGGCAGCTTTGTCCCAAGATCCATCTCCGTTACCCTGGACTGGAACACCTCCTCTCCAGAGGAGCCAGCAGGATGTGGATCGCCTGCCTGGGGGTGCTTACCTGGATGAGCTGGGGCAGCGAGCCGTCCTGGCTGCAGAGAGCTGCCAGGGGCCGGCCAAACAGAACCCCCGTGTGGCCAGAGCCTGATGGCTTGGCAACCTCTGCAGCATCCGAGGTCCTTCGCCGTACGAAGGACCAGGGCAGCCACCTCCTCCTCCTGTTGGTCCCACCTGGTGCCACGGAGAAGAGAACAAAGAGCTGTGGTGAAGAAATGCCAGGCACGCTCTCCTTGACAACCTCAGTGGTCTTCTCCCACCACCGTGAGCGAGGGGAAAGCATAATTTGGGAGCAAGGGACCCCGGGGGCTCAGGTCTTTCCTGCCGCAGAGCCGTGGTACGGACGTGTCCTGCAGGAAGGGCAGCAGCAGCCCCAGTGCAGCACGAGTGTCCGTCTGGGAGGGGAGGAGACAAGGACCATCCTGCCCCCGTCCTCCCCAAACTCACCAGCCGAGGAGCCAACTCCACCTTCGCTGCTGGAGGAGACCAGAGGTGGTGGCTGCTTCTCTGCACCAGCCTGCAAGAAATGTGCTGTGCTCACTGAACAGCCCTGCAGCAGAAAGGTGCCCTGGCATTCTGCATCATGCCCCGGCCACGTGTGAGAGATCCGATGGCCCAGATGGCATCCCGAGCGATCCTCACCTTTGCCCGGCTCTGCCGGAGCAGTGGCTGGCCAGATGGCGGGACAGGCACGCACTGCTGCACGGGCTCAGGGTCGTCCCTGCAGAGCAGAGCAGATGGTGTTGGGCATGAGAAAAGCGGCTGCTGCGGGGTCTGCCTGTGCTGGGGTGTCCCCAAGACGTGGGGGATCTTACCTGGGCCCGCGGCAGCAGTTCACCTGGCCCATCCCGACGAGGACAGTAAAACTGTCGCAGACACACTGGTGGCCTTCGAGATCCTGCCCCGCAGGCAGCAGAAAGGCTCCCAAAGGGCGCCCAAGTGCCGAGGAGTGCTGCTGGGGAAGAGCTGGGCTCTGCCCCGTGCCGCTCCCTGTTGGCACAGAACCGTTGCCGGGCCAGCGCCGGGTCAACACAGCATGGCGTTCTAACCGCCGTGGTGGGGGAGGGGCACTGGGGGTCTCCCCAGGATGCCCACGTCTCTCTCATCCTGGGCAACCCGCAGCTGGGCACAGCACTGCAGGCTGTGGCTCTCCACTGAACCCAATGTCTATCAACTGAATGCTGGAGGCATAAAGACCATCACTATGTTACAAATGTCCAGGTAGAAGTGTTGTTGGCTCTCTCATGGAAAACTGGAGAGGAGTTTGGCTTTGCCAGCTACAATAGCCAGAGCAGCTGCATTGCCGTCTTCTTGAGTGAGCAGCTGTCTGACTAACTCCAGGTTTTCAAGGATGTGGAGCTGGAAATGTTTAAAAACGATAAATCCATGATATTCATGTTTCCTCTCACCAAAAACACATCAGTTCCCCAGTACCCTTCAGCTTCCTTTGCAGACAATAAAATGTGGTCACCTTCAACGAGAGAGACTCTCCAGACATACTAAGTCTTGGACTCCTTGGGACTCTGACCATGCTCTTTCTTTAATTTGGGCCATTTTGTGGCCTCAAACTGGACCTCTTTTGTTGTTATTTGGGGTACCTCGTCCCCTGATTCCTCATATGAGTATTCGGTCTAAATCAATGGCTGTAGCGGGACTGGTCATCCTCTGCTCGCACTCGTCTTTCAAACAGCTCCTCCCTAGGTAAGCAGGTATTCGCCCTTCTTTCTTTTAATCGCAGCTGCAACGTTTTAACTATACCTCGTAGGGATGCCATAGACTGGCTTTCAGTGTAACATTGTTGTTCCTTGTCTTCTGAGGCAGCTATCAAGGCTGCACCTAACACTGCACGCACCATAGATTTTCCTTTGCCCTTTTGCCCCTGAGCCTTGGGCCGCAAGACAGGAATTGGGTCAACAGGTTCTTGTCGCTTCTACCAGTTTTTCTGAGTTCAGTGCAAGCCCGGTAGTGAGAGCTTGGAGTTCTGCTCCTCCAAGAAACAAAGCAGTATCTTAGGATGGTTTTCTATCTTTTCAGACTACGGGAGTGCTCTTCTAGAGGGGTGCTCCTGTGTATGGATAAGGATCATGGCCAAAACATTGTGGTGAAAACAGTCCATCCAGTTGCATGAGATGACACAATTCAGTATAGGGTGAACTGCGACAGACACATCAACGACAAGCTAATGAGCAACAGCCCAGGCCAGCTGGCCGATGCCAGAATGGGGAATGAGCTGGAGGGCACATAACCCCATCTTCTGATATGCCCAGCTTGGCAAACAAAGGAGAAAAGCTGAGACCCTTCAACATGGCCCGGGACTTGTCAAGACTTGTCCATCTTTTGCAATCACCCCTTTCCCCCCAGACTCTCCTCTACTTGGAGGGCTATAAAAAAGCTCACCTGAAACAGCACTGATAGGGAACCCACCACCCTGAGGACCCTCCGCCCACCAGCCTCGCCGCGGGAACTGGACCAGACACCGGAGGACGCTGCGCTCCTGAACCACAAACCGCAGCATCCTCATCGCGGGACACCGGAGGCCGTACATCATCATACAGGTCTCGTCATCCACACTGCGGAGCCATAAGAGTGGCTGGCTTGTTCGCCCTCTTTTCCTTTCTCTCTGCTCTTTCCTTCTCTCCTTTTTTCTATATCCCTATTTCTTTCTCTCTTCTTCCAGGAGCGGTGATACATTACTCTCTCTCTCCCTTATACCTTAGTTTTACTTCCCTCTCTACCACTCTCTTGCTCTCTTTCCTTTTGAACATAGAAGAGTAACATCATCTTAAGATCTGCTGGTGGATTCTTGTCAAATTTTGTCTTGGAGCAGCTAATGGTTGCCAATACATTGCTTGTAGAAGGACTCTTTCCTGTTATACTTTTGCCAAGCCATGATTCGCTGTAACTAGTGCCCCAACACGTGCTTTTAGTAAAACTCATACTTGAATTGGACCCCTGGAGTGATTGTTGGGCGTTCACTTCGCATAACCGCGCACACTTAAGCCAGAGTTAAGACATGCTTGGTCTCATCTGTTGAGTAAGGGCGCATGTCGCGGTTAGAGTCAACTCATCCCTCATCCCATCTGTTTGGAAGGGACAGGTACCTTACTTTAGTCAGCTTCAATGCCCCGATCCCCTCCCTGAGAGGTATCTTGCATAGTTAGACTTCTTACCTGTGGGTATTTAGGGGAAGCATTTGACTTTTCCCTCTCACGGAAGTAACCGTCCCAAGGACACAGGACCTCTGTGAACGCTGTTGTGTTCAAAGGATGAATTTGGCAGCAACTAAAGCCCCTTGCACTCCAGCTTGCCCTCAGTATATTACTGAGGGGTGGGTGCGGTTGAGCTGAACTTCAGAGTGATGCCCAATCTGATTGCACTCAACAGGAATATTTAGAAGTTTAACACTTTGTGGACACTTCCAACATGAAGCGCTTCTGTCTGTGACAGCAATTAAAAGAGCACAGTTTGGAGGACCGTGAATAAAGGTGATTGCTAAGGTTGGAATTAAGGCACAATGGAGGCCAAATGTCAGGAAAGTACCAAAACTTTAAAATAGCCTTTTTTAAGAGAAGGAAACAGAGAGAGAGCAAGAGAGAGCCACCATAGTGGATCACGCAATGTCTCGCATGACTGTTGTCTTCTTCTCCTGGAGACGGGTGGTGGGAGGAGAGTCCCAGGTGGGAAGCGCCTGTCATGGGTTTTGAGAGTCTTCACCTCCGGGAGGATCTCTGGCTCTTGCTACGTCTGCACCGTCCATGAACGTTGTTACACTGCGCACGTGTAGAGCATGCAGACAACACACGGACACCGTCCACGCCAGGACCGCGTGGTACGTGCAGCCCCTGAGCTCGTGGGCTGAGCAGTCGGAGCGGTCCCAGTCACCGGGAGATCCCCATACCTCTGGGGTACCAACTCCTGTCCTTGTTTCAGTGTATCAGGAAGTAGGGACTGCTGTGGTTTCCATTGAGCCCAATGTCTATTGACTGAATGCTGGAGACATGGCATTGTCCTTGAAATGGTTTTCAATAGCACCCAGGATCATCTTCGCCATCACTTTCCCAGAAACCAGGGTTGGACTAGGAGTTCTGTTCTTCCCAGAGACTTCCCTCACGCCCTTCGATTAAACTGGAAGAACACTGCGGAGCTTCCAGTCAGCAGGGACCTACCCATATTCCCAGACGTTTGCAAGACGACTCTAAGGGCTTCTGCCGTCACACCTGCAGAATCCTTCCCCTCAAAGGAGCAGGAATCCCAAGTCTGAAGCCTAGGTAAGCTTTGGTCTTTCGTGATTTCTCCCTAAGGAAGTGAACCACAGCTCTGCAGTCTTCCTGCAAAGCCTGACCTTGCTGCAAGAGATCATACTATCTCATTTTCTGCCTGACTTAGCTAGGCTGCAATTCTTCCTAGTGAAAAATACTCCAGTTCCCATTATTAGCAGAGTAAAAGTTCTTCCTGCTGTCCTGAAGTAGACATCTTAAGGATACCTCTAGGCTTAACCTACTGCATTGGCTCAGGCCTCCATTGGATTTCCTACACATGGGAAATTTAATGCCATTGAAGATGCCGTCACTAAACAAGCACCCAGAGCCCAGCAAATGTGACACAGACCCAGGGGCAGCCTTTCCCTTTTGAGGGCACTGCTGGAGGCCGGAGGACATAGCTTTGGAATCTCAGATCATTCCCAAACGATGCCCAGGGCTAGGCTACTGCACCAAGCCCTTGGTATGCACTCACTGTGACTTCGGTGTGGACACCGAGTCCAAAGAGGGACACCAAAGTTAGAGTGAGCCAAATCCCACCCGAGTTTTACTTCCCTCTTCGGCCAAGGAGATTTGTGTCCTGCATCCCCAGAGCTGAGACCTAGTGGCAGCATTCCCCAGACAGGTCTTTGTAGCTAGTGCAGTGAAGAGCAAATATTGGGGCTAAAGGACCATTTTTCTTCTTTTTTTTTGTCTGTAATGTTTCTTTTTCTTGTTGTAACCGTCTCCGTTAGGCAAGGTTCAAGACATAAGAGGTAAAGTACTTATTTAAAGAAATTTTGACATTTGAAAAAGAAAGATGTGTCTCATGTTTGTTAATTGCAAATACACACTATTCCTTTAGGAATTGATAGTAATATATGACACTTTTAGATAATGCAAGACATCTTCTCAAATGAAGTTCTATTGAAAAATGAGCTAGTTATCGACAGGAAACAGAATAATAGTGTCCGGTATATGAAGATGCTGAAAGCAACAGGTTGTGCCCAGAGGAAAATGCCTGACTGCAGCTAAATCATTGTGCAGAACTGGGTTCCCACTGCAGAAATTCAAAAAGCACCAAAACCCACCAAATACATAACAGGACTTTGTGCACTATCTTTTGAAAGAGCACAGTTTAATTTGAAGACCAACCCTTTTATTAAGTGCTTTCATTTTACAATACAGCATATGTCTCTATAATACACATTTATACACCAAAATGGCCACTGCACTACAAGGCTTTTCTGTGTAACCCTCACGTTCAGGTGAACTGCATCACAGACCATCCACTGCCTCCACTTGGATTGTTCTTCCATTCGAACCCTTACAAGTTGACCTTGCCGGCTCTTCGGGACTTCCGCTTTGATGAGTTTTACTGATTTTCTTGGGTTTGCTTTTTACAGGGCTCAAAGCAAGTTTCTCTTGAGCGCTGCCAGGCTGAGGAGCGATGTCGCAATAGAGTGAACACGCGTGGATGTATCGTTATTCCAGGATACCTGTCCGGTCAACCCTGGAAAAGCTCTCAGCTTGCCTGTGGCATGTAGCTCCACAGACACATTCTTTCTAAGTCAGCCAGAGGGGCGCAAAGGACCAGCATTGCCGTAGTGACACACGGCCCATCCGTATGCCCGTATGTTAATGCGGTATGGAAATCATTTCAGTGTTTGCTACCAGTTTTCTCCAACCCGGAGAAGATGACTTCCAATGTCCGTTCTACTACTTGCAGGAAATTCTTGCAGCGCGGTACATGCCTTTTGCAGCACGTGCAGCTGGGTACTAGGAAAAGTGCACTGAGAGGAGCCTTGGGAATGTAGTTTCTGCTCTTGCTAGGGACAGCACAGTGGGGTTTGGACAACACCAGTCCATGCATTTGGCTGACGTGTTACCATCTTTCCCCACAGCAGTTCTTCATGTGTCCTGCACACACGCACTTGTCCTGACCAAAGAGAAGCAATGGGTGCTCCCTTCTTGAATGGAGC